>NW_021604712.1:8151426-8238644 GCF_004785775.1 Grammomys surdaster | reverse complement strand
AGACAGGTGTTCTTCTGCAGACAGGTGTTCTTCTGCAGACAGGTGTTCTTCTGTAGACAGTTGTTCTGCAGACAGGTGTTCTGCAGATAGGTATTCTTCCACAGACAGGTGTTCTTCCGCAGACAGGTGTTCTTCTGCAGACTTCCGTTCTAAGTCCCTCCTAAGTCTGATGGCCTACTACAGTTCACACGCTCTCTTGCCAGGCAGTGTGCATTCCTAAGGAAAACCGAGAAGTCCCTACTAGAAGGAAAATGATGGGCAGACAAGAGAAGATAGGTCGCATGGAAAGCGCACAGGTGTCGTGGTCACACCAAAAGTCAGATATGAAGCCCATCCAGCTAGATCAAGAGCTAGATCTATCTAGATTGTTAGCAGTGGGCTACTGTACTGGAAAATTCCTGTGCCTGGGTAAGAAAAGCAGCCCGCCCGGAATGTTAGTCTTGGATAGGAGCTACCGACATCGGCAGCTGTATGATTCTCAGAGCATGAGAGTTTCTTTTCCAAACTCTTGGTGACTGGGTGTGGTACAACCTGTTAGCAAACCCAGACTTCACCACGGTTATTTCAACTCCCAAACTGTACTGGCTTGAGGTCTGGATCCTTGTGTGTAATTCAAAAGAGTGTGATAACCATAGAGAAAGCAGGCCCTAGCTAAACCCTGTTCTCTTAGTACTTTCTACTTCCCTGGTGAGAACCAAGTTTGTTCCTGTAAGTCCCAGAGAAACTTCTTTTTTTTTCAACAACCTTCTTGAAAATGAATTTGCTGTAAAAGTAGAAAAACCTTAAACCTCGGATTTTTTCAGGAAATAGCTCATACAGAGATGTACTTGTCTTACAAACATAATACCCAAGTTCCATTCCCAAAACACACATTTTTGGAAGAAAGTTAGACATGGTAGTATCCTTGTGATCCCAGTACTAGGAAAGCAGAGACAGGTAGATTTCAGGGGCTTGCTGGTCAACCAGCCTAGCAAAATTGGTAGATTCTGGGCCAAATATCTGAGGTCGACCTCTGGGCTACACACATGCGCGCGTGTGTGTGTGTGTGTGTGTGTGTGTGTGTGCACACACAGAGAGAGAGAGAGGGAGAGGGAGAGGGAGAGGGAGAGGGAGAGGGAGAGAGAGAGAGAGAGAGAGTGTGTTTTATTATTATTATGGATTATTTTTATAAGATAAAAGTAGTGGAAGTGGCAGATATACGGGCGCTGGAGGACCAGTCTATCCCTATGGGTAGACAATAAAGAGATAAGGGAGGGGTGTCTGACTCTGCTATGTGATTTAGATGATCCCATAAATCATCAAGGGAAACCCCACAACCCCCTGAAAGGTTAAAAACACATTCACTGCATTTTATAAATGAAGCCTACTTCCCAAAGCTCTAAGCGGTGGCAAGAACGACCTCACTCCAAGCCCTCGTTATATATTTCCTGATAGCCCATTATGAATTAAAAAACAATGCCAAGGAAGGTCAAGAGAAGGCAGCATTGGTGTTTTCTTAGCTCTTAGTTTAGCAGTTGGTGAGGAGAAGGCTGTGATGGCTCCCTTCTCTCGAAGTTAAAACACAGCTACAGCTCCTTAATCCCCCCAAAGTCCATGTCGTAAAGGATTGGTCCCCAGCCATGGTGCTAGTGAAAGATGGGGAGGAAGGTGTTAGGAGGCAGAGTCTGGTGGGATTAGTTAGGGTTGTGGTGCTAGGCTCTTAAAGGGAGTACTGGGGACTTGCTCCTTTCTGTCTCTCCTAGCTTCCTGGCCACCTATGAGCATTCTCCTCTGCTTTGTGTTACTGCTGTGACCAAACTGGCCCAAAGCCAGTGGAGCCAACTGAATCTTGACTGAAACTATGAGTCAAGCAAACCATTTCTCTGTATAAGTTGACTTGTCTCAGGTATTTTATCACAGTATGGGAAGATGATTAGCACATAAACAGAACACCAAAGGTGTTAGCATCCATGTATAGACAGAAGAAGCTCTCTATAGTGAGCTCTGGACCAAACTATTAGACAAGTCATCGCTAGGCAACAGGGCCGTACCTGTGTCCGTTACCATGGCAGCCGCCGCATATCCCTTGGCATGTGTATGCATCATGGCCTGGATAAAAGACTCAGAAACCAACTCATAGCCCCCCTTCTTCTCTTCTTCTTCTTCCCTCTCATTCCCTCAGAGGCCTCCTCTACCAATAAAACCTTTCACGTGAGACCTGTTGCTGGTGTGCTCTGTCCAGGACTGTGCTGCATATTCTAACAAACAGTTTATAATGAAGCTAGAGTTGGTTCATTTTTCTACTTTTTTCTGTATGTGTTTGTATGTGTGTGTGTGGTGTGTGTGCATGTGTGTGTGTGTGTGTTCAGTGGAATTGTATCAGTGCAGAAACAACCTCAGAGCCTACATATCTAAGATGAAGGTTTCCAGTAAGACTCTGGCTTCCCAGGCACATTTTAGGGAAGACAGGATTGCAGCCCTCCTCTCAACTCTACATGCATTGCTTTCTCTACCCACAGTTATCTGCCCTAGGGCTTGGAGAGGCTGGAAGGGTTTCCCACACTATGTCAGATCCCACAGGAGTGATGTGTAAGGTTATCCAGGACTAAGGAAGTGGCACAGCCAATGGCCCAGGTCTGAGATTTTTCTAAGTGAGCCTGCCCAGTCAAGGAACAAATGCACAGAGTCTCACATCTTCTCTACATCGTCTGTGGGCGAATAATGAGCTGGCCCAGGTTGAGCGTCATGTATACACAATACCTTTGTCATTCCCAAAGCCATTTGCAATAGCATTTATTCCCCTTTTCTGATGCAGTTTTTGTCTTCCCTAACAAGGGGCAGGGCCTGCACGATGTCCTATTCACTCAGCTACTGCTTGCAGGGCACTCTTTGTGGTGCTGAGAGGGCACAGAGTGAAGTTTCTGCCAATAGGGAACTCTTGGGGTGTGCTTCCTTTTGGTACCAGCAGCTCCAGAGCCCAGGATGTCTCGATAAGCCATTTTCACAAGTGTATGGCTCAAGACAGGTAGAAGAAAGTCCCCCACCCACAGCAGAATTCCATGGGTTAGCTCCCCTGAAAGGGGAAAGGAGATTTCATTCTAATTACAGGAGAGTTTAAATACCAAGACACAGCAGTGGACCTTGACAAATGCTCCACTGACAAAGAGGTGGAAATCAGAAGCTAGGTCTAGACCCTGGTTTGCATTTGATTGGCTAAATAATTTGGGTTCACTTGGTGTGGTTGTCACGGACCCTCTGGTGAGTGTCTGTTGCCTACCTGGATCATAATGTCATCCTGAGTCCTTCCACTGGCCCTATTCTTCCTTGAAAATATCTCCAGTACCGTGTTTACCTGGCCATGCCTTGCCCTGGCTTTTGATTTACATGGGTCTGTTTAAAACTATGGAACAAACCAAGATGGGTAAATCATGGTGAGGCACCAAGACACTCCACTGGCTAAGCTCAGTGGCCTAACAAGCAAGAATGGGGACGTCTCACCTCCAGGTCATAGAGAGTGTGGCTTCAGGTTCCCCCTTGCCACTAGCTGTACAATATGCCTGGGCATATTCCCAAATCTCTCCATCTGTAAAACTTCGAAATTCGATCCTCTCTCATAGAAGTCTTGAGAAGATTAGGTGAAGTAATGCCTATAAATTCCTTCATCCCAAATAAGCACTTGATGAACGCAAGCCAGGCCCATCATCACTATACAAGACTATATTAATTATAAACACAAGCCAGCTGTTGAACCCCAGCATTTCATGTGCTTAGACACTACACACACATGCATGAACACATATGCATGCACACAAATATGAATCGCACACACACACACACATACACACACACACACATTTTTAATACAGTTATGACTACAAAGCTTAAATAGGCCATGCTGGTATCTTCCAGGTAATAAAATATTGGGACAAGTCCTGGCATTTTCTAATACTTCCCTCCTTGGTCAGAGCAAGTCCATGTAATTTATATGTATTTCAGGGTAAATTGAAACAGCAGAAAAAGTTCAAGTGGTTCACTGCCAACCTCATGAGTGTACCCGAGCTTCCGATAGTGTTATCAGCAGAATGAGGTGAGGCTGGGGAAATCTGAAAGCAGTTGGGTATCATTCAGACCTGAAGACTGGGTTATGAGTTCAGAGCTTGGCATGTAGTTTTCCAGACACCTAAGAGTGTATAGCTTGTTAGTGGCTGAGCTGAGACAGCGGTAGGCAGTGCCAATAATGAGACTGCACTTGATATGGGTGAATGGGAGGGGCTAGACCCTGCCAGCACTTCTCTCTATTAACCAGGATTTAGATTTAAACAACACAACACAGACAAAAGCAGCCTGGGAAAAGAGAAGTAGGTTATTTCCAAGGGTTATTTCCCCACATCTGTCAGAGCAGAAATTAACAGCATAATGGTGGTAATGAATGTTCCCAGGCCACACTGTGTGGGTGATTTGGTCCCCTCCTTAATGCTTAATCTACTTCTAGGAAAGAGGACACTTCCTGGCCAGTCAGACAGAGCCTTGCTCTGACTCGTGACATCAGGAAGGGAGGACATTTCAGCTGTGCCTGCCCAGGGTGCTAAACTGGTGGCGGTGATGACTATTTTCATGATATGTACAGGTTTGCTGCAGAGGCTGTTTTCATAATAGCTGCTGTTTTGTCTCCTCAGAATCTCCTGCTGGAGAAAGAGGGGGTGCTTCTTTGCTGACACATTGAGGGGGGGCCCACTCTGGGGTTCCTGATGCATCAATGTCTCCTGGCTGAGAACAGGGCATCTGCATCTCCAGCCGGTTCTCTTGGTATTAGTTCTAGTTACTGATGCTAGGAGTTAATTTGACACATGGTGATAACAGTTCTTAGAATCTTGATTGTCGTGCTAATAACCAAGTTTGATGAATAGGTCCTGACCCTTGAATCAGAGGACAAGTGTTATAAGCCTGTGGTAGGAAGAGGGAGGTAAAAGCAACCCAGCCAGTTATCTCATCTCCTGAGGGCTGAGAAGCCCAGAGCACACACTTCTGAAGGTGAGGATGATTGGACAGGCTCCCTGAATGAGTCAACCAGAGCTGACAGGAAGCTCCAAGCCTTGTTCTGCATGTGGTGTAGAGCCTGAGATGGGTCAAGGAAACAGAGGGATAGGCAGCCAGATGTTGCTGCTTCTAGAGAAGGCACTCTCTACCCAAACTTCAAGTGCACAAAAGAGCTATCTCTCTGACTTTAATTCCAGCACACCAGGAATATCACTGACCGAGAGCTGCAAGGCAATGAGTGGCCATGTCCCTCTTCAGTTTGCCAGTCAGAGAAGATGCTTGGAGCAAGGTTAAATCTAAGCCCCTGTGCTTTAAGAAAAGTAAATAAGGGCCAGAGAAGAGCTCATTCTGACCCCACAGATTTAAAAAAAAGGTCAATCTGTGTTGCTTAGCATTTAAGGAAAATTCTGAGAGATTCCATTCCAATTCTGTTATCAAGAATGGAGACACACAGGAGCAGGGTTCCCACAGTGGTTCTGGGTGAATCCAAGAGCCTAGCAAGTGAATAACAGTCTACCACCATAGCCAAGCAAACAAGCCCACAAGAAGAGTTCTGCTTAGAACAGTTTAGTAAAGGCAGATTGCTGGTATTGTTTTTAACATAAGAGAAACCACACACACACAAATAACAGAAGGAAAATTTCTGCTGCAAACTACTGCTACTTTCAAATCTGAAAGTGAGGGTAAAAGCAAGAAAGCGTGTAGGAAGCGTGGTTCACCTGAGGGAAGGGATGAAGAAACTAGCACACACCCCCAGGAGGCAGGCACAGTTGTTTCCATGGTTAAAGAGCTAGGACCTACACAGCCAAGTCCACATCCCAGTTCCACAGCTGCTGTTTGGGACCTGGGGTAGGTCACCACCCTAGCCCTGTGAGGAGACATGAGCATCGTGTCTGCCTCATGGGGTTGTTGTAAGTATGAATTAATAGAAATAAGTTAGTCAGGCCATTTCCAGACATGCAGTAATTGCTAAATTTGGTGCCTCTATGATCCCTATTATCACTTTGGTTTATTTTTTAGAAGTGCCCAAAACCCTATCCCAGGATGGACTGTAATTCAAGATATTAAAGAAGCCATACCTGAGGCTCTGCTGTCAGTTCTGAGAAATTATAGCAGCAGAAGAAGAGCCAGGAGCTGGAGGTGTATGCTTTAGTCTCCCAAAAAGAGTAGTTCCTAGGTCCCAGGGATGTGTCCTGTACATGTCGTTGATCCCTAACATGATGAGAGAAGAGGCTGAGGAAGGTTGTCCAAGTGTGGGAGTGGTCAGCAAGAACGTTTAAGCCTGGCACTGTTGCTGAGGTGAATAGAAGGTCCTTGGAGCACTCAGTGGAATCCTCACTATAGAAGAAGCAGAGAGAGAGTCTATCAGCATGGGGCTAGAACCAAGTCTCCTTGACCCATGTCCAAGAGGTCCCTAGAGGCCCCTTTCATGACTCTGTCTTTGCAGCGTAACAGGAGCCTCCTAGCACATGACTTCTTGAGCAGGAGACCACCATGGTATCCGGACACCTATCGATAGTGTATGTTACTCTGTTCTAGCCACGGGTTCTGTCTCAGCCAGTTCAGCCAACTGTAAATTGAAAATATTATTATTTTTAAAATGTACAAAGTTCCAAAGAGAGAGACCTGTGTGCTGAGAACTACTCCGGCTCCATGTTAACAAAAAGCTAATGTTCAACCCCACCGGAGCCTTGCACCCACTGAGCATGTCATTCATGTGATCCGTATAGGCATCCAGTAGATGTATGTACACAGACTGAATCTGTATAGAGTTTTTAATTCTTGCCTTCATTCCCTATTTATTCCCTATTCTATCAACTGTCTACACTGAAGTAGAATAATTAACCAAGAAATTAAAGCACACAGGAGAATACACATAGCTTTCAGGCAGATCCCATCTCCTTTTTATATAAAGGACTTAGACATTCAGACACTTTGATATCTGGGAGGAAGGTTGTCCCTGGAGCCAAGCCCCTTCCGATAGTAAGGGACAATTGTATAAAT
Organism: Grammomys surdaster; assembly: GCF_004785775.1. Classification (NCBI taxonomy): domain Eukaryota; kingdom Metazoa; phylum Chordata; class Mammalia; order Rodentia; family Muridae; genus Grammomys; species Grammomys surdaster. Next base: position 8,231,624 of record NW_021604712.1, on the reverse strand, counting down.
AGCCAGGACTGTAATCTAAACGGGCTTTCTTTATGAAATCAGTTATCTTTCCTTTAATGGTAGTTTGCTCTCTACTTTAAGATGCTTGGTGTGGAGAGGTGACACTCCGCTCCCAGACCGAGTCTCCATCTTTATACAATTGACTTTAGAGATAAGTCTAAAGCAAAAGTGGTGTCAAGTAATTGCTAAATTTGGTGTTTCTATGATTGCTGGGCCGTGGTGACCCATGTCTTGGAATGCCATGGAATCCAAGCACTTGGGAGGGAGGGGCAGAGGCAGGCAGATTTCTGTGAGTTTGAGGCCAGCCTGGTATACACAGTAAGTTCCAGTTTCAAGACAGAGAAACCCTGTCTTGAAAAAGTTTATGTTCTAATCTAAATAAAAATAATACAATCAAAAGATGGAAGGAAAGAGAGGAGAACAAAGGGATTAAAGAAGAAGAGACCGATGACGTTATACAAAGATTTGTGTACGTCTCACATCTAACTCAAAATGAGGGGAGCTACGGAAGTCCACTAGTCTTAGACTGCTAGTCATCCTGTTCTCCTTCCTCATGTGCCTTCACCTGCACTTTTCATCCATACATATTACAAGGACATGCTCTCACGTCACACCAGACTAGTCAGGATACAAAAGACAAATGCTAAGCTTTAGCAAAGATGTGGCTTAACTGGGATTCTCCACTGCCAGTGAGCATGTAGATTGGCTTTATGTAAATCCATTTGGCTAAACATACAAATGCTAATGAACCCAAACCTACATCCCTGCCTACCCAACAGCAGATTATACAGCACATATAGGGGCAGGGCTCCTCATGAGAGCCCCGACCCCTAAATAATCCAAATGTCCACCCACAGTGTGATGGGTACTGTCTAGGTACACAGGATGTTGTAGCATAGTAATGAACAGGCTGGGGCCCTCCCTGGATCCGTCTCCCAAATGCAGCATTGAGTGGAGGAAGCTTTGGACAGACGACAGGAATGCATGCTCTACACTTGTGTTTAAATGAAGTTCAAAACCAGGGCAAGCTGTTTATGGTGATAGGAGTAAGGATTGTTGGGGAGACTTGCAACTGGGAAGCTGAGGGCTCCTTCTGAGGTTCTGGTGACCTTTTTTCTTGAGCCGAGTTGTAGTTACATATCTTCACTTCTGAGAATTCATCAGGCTTCACACTTATAATGTGTGCACTTTCCTATATATATATAGGTTCAGAAAAAGTTCCAGCTACAAAAAGAAAAAAAGAAAAGAGAAGGAAGGAAGGAAGGAAGGAAGGAAGGAAGGAAGGAAGGAAGGGAGGAAGGAAGGGAGGAAGGAAGGAAAACATATTTATACATGGAAACAATTTCAAGGTAATAGAAGCATAGAAACACAAATGTAATAAAATATGCACAGTAACTAATAAAATACTGTTTAAAAGCTAAGGACACATATATTAGAATGAGTTTAGCTCATCTATTAAAAGAAAAGTAATTTCAAATCAGCTGACAAACTAAGACTCATCCCTATGGTGTGTACAGAAAGCACACATAAAAGAAACTGGTTGAAAAAGTCTAAAACTAAAGGATTAAACAAAGGCATGATGGGAAAATAGAAAAAAGGAATGGGGTATATAAGTATGGTATTAAATCCATAAATGAAACTGAGAGAAGGTAAGGTATTATAGACAACAATTTATATCTATAAGTAAAACAGCAAGCCGGAGTATGGTGGCTATCCCTGGTTATCAGTTTGATTACGTCTGGAATGAGCTACAATCCAGAAATGGCGGACACACCTGTGATCCGAATCTTGAGGCTGGAAGACACAGGCTTCTGACCTGGATCTTGACATGGAGCTCTTGAGGCATAGTGGTCATGAAAAGCTTAGGCCCAGGCAAGGTAGTACATGCCTTTAATCCCAGGAGACTGAGGCAAGCAGATCTCTGAGTTCAAGGCCAGCCTGGAACAAAGCAAGTTCCAAATCCAGGCATGGCGGTACACACCTTTAATCAGGGCCACACCTTCTGCTGGAGGCCTACATAAGGACATTGGAAGAAAGAAGACTCTCCTATGACTGCTTGCACTTACTTGCCAGCATATCTGTTGGAACCTACTTCTACAGGAATCCAGTAGAAATAAAAGACCAGTTTTAACAACTAGCCTCGTAGACTGAGCAACCACTAGACTCTGGGACTTCCCATTCACAGCTGCCCATTGTTGAGTTAGTTGGACTACAGACTGTAAGTCATTACAATAAATTCTCTTAATATAGAGACATTCCATAAGTTCTGTGACTCCAGAGTAATATAAGGGACCGCAACACTGACTTCAGACAAAGTAAACTTCAAGCCAAAGTACATTAAATGTGCCGGAGAAGGAAAGTTAACCTGAGAGAAGCCTTGGTTTACAATCAAAACATAGTAGTAGTCCTGGATACTCGTGGTCCAAATAATACAGCAGTAGGTTGTACAAACATAAACCACAGGGATACAAGGAAATGGAATCTTATTGGTTCCAGGAGACATCAGCCCAGCACTCTCACTGAGATAGATTAAGAGCAGCAACAAGATAGATATAAAAGGCTTAAACAACATACCCAAACGGCATGTTACATGTGTTAGACACTACACCTAAACTGTAAGCAGTACATGCTTCTGTTTCTGCTGTTTGAATCACAGAATCTAATTATGGTTTGGGTCATAAAGAAAGCAATGGGTTCTATAAGGTTATATGATAAGGAAATACTAGTCACAAAACAATGAACTAGAAATTAATAAAATAAATTTTGAAAAGTACAACATTCCCTCTACCTAGAAATACATTGTAAAGCTGGATGGTGACATACAATCTGTTACCCAGTACTTGGGAGACAGAAACAGGAGGATGAAGAGTTAAAAGCAAAAACACAACAAAAAAAAACCCATCTATCATATATACATTTCTATTTTTAAATATATTTATATTGTATTATATATACAGTTACAGATGTGGGGTATGGCACCCCCATTTCCTGTATTTGGCACTAGTTCTTAGAAAAGAGAACTTGGGGTGTCCACTGACCTTAGTCAGAGCATTTAACTAGTATGCAATTACTCTTACTCTTACCCAGTGATTTATTGGGTCCTTCAGGGTGCCAGATTCGGTGTCCTGCCTGCTGCTAGCCTAAGGTAAAGAAACTCCTCTCAGCCTTGTGGAACTTTGCTTGTGGGAAAGATGAACAAATAGAGAAGACAGTTGCATCTCTAGGGGTATATATAGGTCATGCCCTTCTGGGTTTTTATGCTATGTTCAAGATTCTGGAACAGTGGTGGCATTCTATCCCACAGGACTCCAGCATCCAGGAAAAAAGGTGCCCACATTGCCTCTCAGTGACTGGTTATGTTGAGGGAGTTGCCACTTCCTCATCTGCCTGGGAGTCCAGTACAGACTAGAGAACATGACGCCCAGCATATGAAAAGGTCCAGTTAGTGTGGTTCGTATTGCTTATTTACTTGAAGCTAGTCAGGCTACACCCAGACATGGGTTTGTAGAAGCCACACACTCAGGAGGCATTGGCCAGCAGGGTGTGTCCACAGCAAAAGAGGCGCGGGTGGAAGCCAAGTGGCCTGGCTGCTGCTGCCTCATGAAGAACAGCTAGCGGGTTGTGTGTGTTGCAGAAGAAAGGCAGCAGACACTGTGTACTTCAGGCCTTGACATCTAGAGAATGGGTATGCCTTCTCTGAGGCCCATCCAGGCTGCTGAGGAAGACGCGGCCAGCTTGGAGTACAGTGAGCCCCATGTCATGGAGAGATACAGGCAGGAAGCCTCCCCCCCAACACATACACCCCGGCTACCCTGCTCATCACTCTGGATTCAGGACTTCTAGTTCCACCTTCCAGAAATCACCCAAAATATGGGAGGTTAGAATGGAAGCTCTCCAAATCATCAACCCGTATATACTGGTTAGGTAATTTATGACTCTGATTATATACAGGAGTCTTACATAAGCCTTAAAAAGTCAATATTTAGAAAAAGATCACGAATCACCTAGGAATTGCTTCTACTATCAATAATGGAACAAAATATGAAATATTTTGTTTATGGCATGCATGACATTGGGTGTTACGGAAAATATGTGTGATAAAGAGTCGGCTCATATGTGCTCTGTGTTCCTTCCCTTTATAGTTTTAGGGGCCTTCCAGATTTTCTGCTATATGCATACATTATCATTATAATTTCTACAAACTAAAGGAAAACTAAGGCCAAAGAGATTCCTAAAACTGAGTGAATCATAGCCCACAGCTCTCTAGAGAACAACACAAAGAGTGCTCCAGGGAGCTTCAGTCCTCACATCTCCTTATTGATACAGAGTTCAAGATGACGTGAAAGAAAGACATTCTCAAGGCTCTTTACCAGCCCAAGGTTCTGCTAAAAGCTGTCTTTCAAACGTGCCAGGGATAAGGCATGGACCAAGATCACCACAGCCAGACATGAACGGGCCTTTATGGATGTAGGGTGGCTGCCTGGGCTTGGTGTGGCCAGGCCATGCACCACAGAGCAGACTATTGTGTGTGATTCTCTAATTAAAACTGTTTCCTAGTCATCCTAGAGGTTGAGAGCCAGTGGGAAAAGTACTTGTGTGCAAGCACAAACACCCGACTCTGGATCCCTAGCACCCATGTAAGAATTGTGCATGGAGAGAGGTGTGCATCTGGGAAAGGGACAAGATAGGTCAACCCTAGGACCACATTAGCCAGCCAGTCCAACCAAAACAGCAAGGCCCAGGTTCAGGAAGAGACTTTGTCTCAAAAAATTATGGAGAGTAATCATGGAACATTGACCTTTGGCTTCTATATGTACATGCACACATGTGTGCACACACACACACATTGTCAACCATGAAAATTGTCAACCTGTCACACTTGGAGTAGGAAAAATATATCACAAGCTCAGTGTAACAGGATGATGTGGGGTGTCTGCTCGGGGGATCTTGGAAGGAAAGCCCAGACCCCGGTTACACTGAAAGCTTTCCCTGAGCAGAGATTCAGGACACAGATAAACATGGAAGAGAAGCTATATTCTGGTGAAAACAGATCATCTAATAGGATATTTGCTGAAAAAAAAAAAATCTCTGAAGCCTCCCGGGTGATTTAATGCCACCAACTTAATAAGCCCAGAAACCTAACGAATCTCTTTCTTCTCTTCTGGGAGGACTCATAAACATGGTTCCTGTAGCTCATTAGCTATTAAAGTTATTAACAAATTATTATTTTCAATTGAGAGTGGTTATGGGATTCATTATTTCCTCTCATGCCAAGACTCTGCAGTTCACTGAGAACATGAATTATCCCTCGCAGTCCGGAGTTTCTAAATCATCCTGGACCGGGTTCGCTCCCTTTGGCACAGCAAGCCATGCAGGGCTGAATGGCTAGAAGCCTCCCTTACATAATTTACTGAGAACTTAATTGGGACTAATTATTGTCTCTCATTTGCCTGCCTGGGAACATCTGCCCAGCAGCTGCTATGACTCCACTCAGCTGGGATGTTTGAAGCTTTCTGTGAAGTGAGACAAAGGGCATGAATATTTTATCATAGATTTATCTCGCTGTAACTTTTTATAGGAAACTGCTGCTTGCTTTATAAGGTCGCTGTATTAATGCACAGTCTTACCCATGCACTGGAGCTGAGCTGTGAGCATATTATCTTACAAGGCTCACTGCAGAGGAGAGGAAGATGTGGCTGAGGTGTGTGGAGGGGAGGGTATAGGCATGGAAGAAAGCTTGCTGACTTGTACATTCTAAACTATTTTTTTGTGTGTGTGTCTGTTGGAATCTTGAGTCAGTCCAGAAAAGAACGTATAGTTGGCCATATGTGATCATTCCGTGGCATAAATACCCATTTCACAGATCAGAACTCTGAACCCAGGGGCAGCTGGATAGCTAAAGTCAAAGACATAGGTATAGCTCCCAAACTATGTCTGGGCCTCTTTACTCTCAGGAGTCTCAAGGCCATACCAAGCCTAGGATATTCTCACAGGAGGCAAATCATTCCAACCATCTAGTGAGTCTTTGAAGTGTAAGCAGAGATTTGAGAGGTATAGGCCTGTGGGGGACTTGGAGGAGCACCTCAGGGAAAGCTTTCAGTGTAACCGGGGTAATGGCCAGCTGAGGAGTGAGGAGAGAGTGCCAGGCAGAGAGAGTCACACCAACATCTCTGGATCAAGGGGCACCCATGCATCCATGGTCAACCAGAGCAGGGCAATTAGACATTTCCCCTTGCCTTGAACTTTAGTCATTCCTCTTTCCTTAATCTGAAGACTTATTTTTGTTTGTTTGGACATCTTCCTGGAAGTGTCTGTAATCTGCACAGAAACAAAGAGAAGCATGGGCTGAATGAATGAGAACATCATCAGATTGTCTTGAGAGTCAGGCCCTGGATATGAAAGTCAGCAGGCATAGGAGCTGCTTGAGGTCTTAGAGTAAAGAAGAAGCATCACGACAGAGCTAGTTGCAGGGGTTGCCTGACATTAAAGAGACCTCACGTGGGATGGCTTCTTAGTTGCTGTACCTCAGGTGAGGTGACTGTGGACATGCAGAGAGGGAGCCTTAGGGGTTGCCTTAGTAGGAAGGACATAACATGTGGTCCAGAAACAGTCCAAGCCAAGCCCCTTTTCTTGACTTGGCATGCCTGGGCTTTGTTACCCCTCACACATCCTGGGCACCAAGGGCATGGCCGGGCTTCCACTGTTCTGCCATTACTCACATATAAGAGGGTTACAGGGTAGAGAGCTGGAGGCCCAGCATCCTAGGAACCTCGTGTGTGTGTGTGTGTGTGTGTGTGTGTGTGTGTGTGTGTGTGTGCACATGCATGCGTGCACGCGCATGCACACGTGTGTGTGCCAACAGAATCTAGAGACCCGCATCAAGTGTCTTCCCCTCCACTTTATTCTTTGAGGCAGGGCCTCTCATTGAACCCAGAGCTTTCTGATGTTGATAGACTGTCTTGGTTGGAGTTACTGGGATTTTCTTGTGTCCTGTCCCCTGCTCTTGGAGTATAAGAGCATGCAGGACCACACCTGTATTTTGTGAATGCTTGGGATAAAACTCAGGTCCTCAGGTTTGTGCAGCAAGACTTTAGTCTGAGCCATCTCTCCAATTGCAAGAACCGCATTTTCTGTTTTAAAAAGAACAAAAAACCTCCATGCTAACAGAATTGCTAAAGACTGAACTGAACAGAGTAACAATCTGCTTTGGAAGAGGAGCTGGAGAAGCAGAGGGCAGCGTGGTAAGCAGCCACAGCCCAGAGGAGTCAGGAGTCATACAGAGGAAAACAAGGAGTGGCTGTCAGGGCCACAAGTGTCCCAGCTTCCATCTGCTCTGAGGTTTGTGGTGATGTGTCATGCTCGCCAGGCACCCTTGCTCAGTGTAGGCTAATGAAAAGGTCGACACTGCCCAGTGCCAGCGGCTGACTCAGGGCTGAGATCTCAGGGCACCAGCTGTGTCTCCATGGCTCCACCTAGCTTGTCTGTCACCTTAGGGCATTTTTTTTTCAGGTTCACCACCCACATGGCCATTAGAAGCCATGACCACCAGCTGCCACTTCTAACACAGTGGCACATTAATAGGTACCAGGGATTCAAACTGGACCAATGGTCATCATCACCTTGGAGTGTTGCTAAGGAGACTTGCTGGCCTGTGGATGGATGTTGTCAGGGAGTCAGGGCTGACTGAGTGTGTGGCTTTCAGTAAAGGTATTAAGGATGGAGTGGCAGAGTATGAGCCCCTCACCCTTACAGCTGTGTACCAGAACCCTTGCAGGGCATCCAGCTGCAGGGGTGGGTTGTGCCTCAGGACCTCCAGATCCTACAGTTGGAATGATCCTTTGCTTCAGTGCCACTTCCAGAAGCAGCAGTGCTGGCACTCTCTAGCCCTTGAGAACTCCCCCTAGGAACATTTCCTGAGTCTTATAAAATTCTGAGCCTTTTCTTAGCCAAAGCTGGACAGCCGCCGGGTGGAATGCTGAGATCTGCCTGCTTCTTTTCATGTTGAGTAAGCTTGTGGGGCCAGGCAGCTGAGGCATCTGTGAAGGTCCTCTGCTGGTGTTAACCGGGCATGGGGTGTTGCCTGTAGCTCTCTAGGTTGGGGACTTTAGTATTCCTTACTATTGGGTATGATTCAGTGCATATCCTGAGGGAAACAATGTATCATCATCCCTCTGAGGGACCACTTTCTGTTGCTCTTGTTTTTCCCTCTAAATCCTTAGAGAAGAATGCTTTACACTAAACTGTTAAGCCAACCTAAAGGCAAAACTAAAACTAGCATTTGTGTCTCATAGAAATGTAGGGGGTCAAAGCCTAGGAGAGAGTGATGGAGTGGCCTATAACAGCCAGTGGTTCTGTGCCCCCTTGGGATGGGAGATGGGGTGATGCACCCTGGCCTTTAGGGGTTTGCTCAGAAATCCACAGCTGCCAACTTGGGATATTAAAGTGTAAAGTCCCAGACTGAAGGCTGCAGGGCCAAATTCCTCAGCAGACACGACTTGGCCCACACAGACCGCTCAAGATTTTAGAATCCAACATTTGAAAATGCAGAAGAAAGCTGCTCTCACAACTTGGCTTGTTAAGATGGAGGAGGTCCAGCACCAGGCCACAGTGAGCTGGCAGCTGATGGGCCACAGCAGGCTAGCACCTGGAGACTACCCCTTACAGGAAAAATGGGACCTAAAATAGGACCACTGTACAGTGTCCCCAACAAGAAGTAGGAAATCCCATTTCACCATTAAGAGATACATGTGGCTTGGTTACTTTTTCTTGCGCTGCTGCTTTGTGGACAGGAAGTGGTGATAAATTGATTTTTTTTTCTTGTCATATATCAGCAACTTGCCTATTTTTATGTTTTTCCAGCATTTTTATTTCTTTTGTGATTTATCCCCTTAGTTTTGCCCAGTATCTGATTGTCTTTTCCCTAATTGATTTCTATGTTTAGTCTTAAAAAGAAAGGAAACAATAACTCATGCTACAACACAGATGGACTTTTAAGATGCCATAGGAAGTGACATCATAGGAAATGACACCATAGGAAGTGATGTCATAGGAAGTGCCATCAGGGGCCTAAGTGACATCAGAGGACCAATGTTATATTGTGCCACTTTCAGAAGAGGGAAATGTGTAGAATCAGATTAGTGACCACTTAGGACAAGGATGGATGGTTGGGTCTTGGGATGACAGCTAAGGAGCATGGGTTTCTTGTGGAAGTGATGAAAGCATTTCAAAATTACATGGTGGTGATTTCATAATTAAGTATATTGAAGATGCTCTTTCAACAAGTGCACTGTTTGTCAAGAGAACTGAGTCCTAATGGCACTTCTGGAAAGTGGATCTGCCACTCGTTATTGAGTGGCCTCGAGTGGGATACTGAACCCCACAGTCTCCCCAACTATAGAATGGGTCAAATATATTAAATCTTTACAGGAGTTCAGAACATTGTTTACCACACAGCTATTGTAGTATTTGGAGAAACTATTGTCGAAACAATTTCCGTTGAAGCATACTTTAACAAAGTATTGACAGACAGACCAACTGCCAGCTTCCTCTCTCCTTCCCTCCCTCCTGACCCCCTTCCACCCTCCCTCTTGTCTCCCCAACCCTCCTTTTACTTACTCATTCTTTGTGCAACACGTAAGAAATAATCCTAATTGTCCAAGGGCAAAGAGCATGGAAAAGTCACAGATCCTGGCAAGCCCCACCTTCTCAAGCTTAGGAGCCAGTGGACGCAAGACATTTTAAAGTCAGAATTCAGGACTGAAGGTTGCTTCCCTCAGAAGCGCTCATTGTTGGCCACGCCAAGGAGAACGTCATGAGTTGCTGGGCCTCTCTGCAAGCAGCAATGCCTGCTTCCAAGCAAGCTCATATCCACAGGCCGGCATGATACACGTCAGATTTTCATTTCCTCTTTTAAAAAACAAATATGTGAATAATATTACTTTTCAGGGAATGGTATATGAGAACTCATAACTTTTGAGTTTAAGTGGAGCGAGGCGGAATTGAAGCCTCCTGTGGGACTGTTAAAGGGGCCCTGCTGCTCCCTCTGGGAGAGCATCTCATCCAGGCTCCATCGGTCACCTTTGCAGCTCCACGCTGTTCCTCCTTCACACACGTCTGTTTAATAAAAGCAGTCTCCTGTCTTCAGAAACTATAAATGGCATATGTGAAAGTTGTCCGATGGTTTTCATCAGAGTTGCTAGTTCCAGGCTGCCAGGAGCTGAGAAGGAACACGGTCCTGAGCAGAGGGGAGAGTCTGCGGCTACGCAGGGTCCTCGAGGTGTTGATTGGTGTTAAATGGAGAGGAAGGGCTCTTGGCAAGACTCTGTACAGCCCATTCCCCAGGCTCACAACACACATAGTGAACAAAGTTACAGGTGTCTTAGGAAAGATTTTTGTCACCACAGTGAGACAGAGAAAAGTGTTGGCTTCCTCTTAGCTGGACATTCATACCAGGGGACAGAAGTCCTGTGCCAAGGAAAATGGATTCACATCCCCGCAGGCTTCCCTGTGCTAAGCATCTTCCAAATACTTTGACTGCTATGTTCAAATAATATACAAACTGTTCTGCTGTTGCCCTATGTGTAGAGGAGCCCAAAGCTCAAAGGAAGTAAATAAGACGCCCTGCTCTATAGAAACTAGTCCTTAACAGGAGACTCATGTTATTGTACCCTCTTCTCACACCTGAATCATGCAAACTTATTAAGAATTAGGGGAAAATTAATTTTAGGGGACCTTGTTCATCTCTCTCTTACTTCAGAATGGCCACTGAGATGCCCTTTCCAGGGGCCCCTGAGAAACCAGACTTCCTCTCAACAGAATCAGTGTCTACATTTTTTAATAGTAATTACACAGTCAAAATAGTCTGCACCTGTCAGGCCTGAAGCATGGTCGACTCACTGAGTTCTCCGACCCTCAGGAAAGCTCATCTCGGCCAATCTAGCAGCAAGCTTGTGGGACGCGAGCAGTTGCCAATGTTTTATAAAGAAGGGACAGGATCTGGCCTTTTCCTGGTTATCCAGCAGGCAAGCTGGAGATTGGGGATTTGAGTGTGCACCCATCAGACCCAGGTACTGCGTGAGAAGCTGAGAATGTCTGGTTCCAATCCATGAGCCTTGCCTGCTGCCGGGGCATGAATGCAGGGAGGATAACATGGATAGGAAAGGGTTTATGTGACTGAAAATGAGAGCCCTAAGATGGGTGTGGGGGAGTACACCTGCTGTCCCAGCTTCTTAAGAGAGTGAGGCAGGAGGAGGAATGGTTTAAAGCCAGACTGAGAAGAGCCTTCCAGCATGCTCTCTAACCCCTGATTTCTCCATTGGCTGATCTGCATGCCTCCCATCCCCCACTCTCTTGTACCTCCCCCCACTCTCTGTCACTTTGTCACTCTATCCCTATGCACTCTGTATGCATGACCAGACTCTCCCAAGCTTCTGTGCTGCTGCCTCCGCTTGCAGACCATCCTGAGTGATAATCACACTCTTTACCTCTCTACATTGTCAGGCGTTGCCCAGAGTTGAGTAGACCCAACAAGGAAGGTCTGTGGAGCTGGCTGTGAAGGGATGCATTCCAGCCTTGCTTCTTCACCCTCACTGAGCCCTGCCCACTTACTGTGTGACACTATTCCTGAACAAGTTTGAACAAAGGTCTTCACTCCAAATAGGGAATCAACAACAGTCCAAATGTGGATACTACCAACTTGGTGAATCAATGAGCTTATTGGTGTTACAGGAATATGTATGAGGAGATTACTTACAGGAGAAGAAATGACCTTAAGACAGATTAATCACCAAAGCGTACCCCAGCATGAGTGACAGCTCCCCAAAGGTAGGAACCAGGACACCATTGCAAACCCTGTGGGCAGCTCAACAGGCTTAGGGGTAACTCTTCTGGGAGTTTGGCTCATCCCAGTGTGATTTTCAGTAGTCTTTACTGCTTGTACAACCTTGGTAAACCAAAGCTTTGTGTGTCTGGTCAGTTTCAGGAACTTCCTGAGATAAACTATACTTCCTGAGCCTTAATGGCGAGTTTCCCTTTAGAGTGTACAGTCTTAGGAGCTTCTCCAAAGATGGAATGCTCTACTGGGAGGAAATTGCTGCACAACACCACCTGTGTTACTGTTTCCTCTCAGGCTTCAGCCCACCCACGTTCTGTCCCATAACCAACCCCAGAGAATGTGACTCAGTCCACCCAACCCCCAACACTGAAGATAGCTCCCTTTCTTAGGTCACTTTTGCATGTTTTTCCCACCTCCTGGGTCTTGCTTGTCATTCCTCATCCCCTTTAGAGGCACAGCTCTTACCCCACTTCCACGTACTCACACTCTCAAGCCTCAGTCTTGGAGCTTTTCTTCCTACACAGCAGACAACCTCCACCCCATCTGTGGGTTATGTATTCACTGATTATACTGACTACTAATTAAAACTGAAATGTTCATTTTGAAAAGAAGTATGGGGCTAGAAAGATGGCTCAGCAGTTAAGAGCACTGAATGCTTGCTCTTCCAGAGGTCCTGAGTTCAATTCCCAGCAACCCTATGGTGGCTCACAACCATCTGTAATGGGATCCGATGCCCTCTTCTGGTATGTCTGAAGACAGCTACAGTGTACTCATATAGATAAAATAAGTAAATCTTTTTTAAAAAGTAAAAAAGAAAAAAGAATTGTGACCCACGTGGTGATGGTACACACCTATAATCCCAGAGCTTGGAAGGCAGAAGCAGACAGATCTCTATGAGGGCAAGGCCATCCTGGTCTACAGAGTGAGTTCCAGGATAGCCAGGGCTACACAGAGAGATCCTGTGCCCCAAAAAGGAATTGTATCTGCTAAGTAAATACAGATGCTTTTTAATCTTCTCATTTTTCCCAAAATAACTTACTATGGCAATTATTTGTTTCTATAAACTATAAACACTCAGAAGGATGAAACCTGTGTGAATCCTATCTCTTGCTTATAAGGGATATATGAGCGTCTACATAGTTAGGTAGCTGAGGAGGTCCTGAACTCTGTCTCCTCAAAGACGCAGATGTACTGATGCATGGCCTCACAGAGTAAGTGACTCTCATCTCAGTTTACACCAAGCCCGGCTTGCTTATGATCCCTAACCCAGTGTCTACAACCCAGACAGCACCCCAAGCTCCCAGAGAAACTATGCAGCACTTCTCGCCCATGGCCAGTGGCATGCCATCCATAAGGACCCTCCAAGAACTGGTCACCTCAGGCTATGCAGCTGCACTCTCTGTCTCTTGAATTCCATTGGCAGGCAGGCTTTTCCCACATGACTGCTGGACCTCGCTTCTTTAGCCAATCTCACTTTGACCTTCAGGCCCTGGTGCATGCTGTATTTCTTCTGTAGCAAGTGCTGGCTGCAGATAAGTCCCTTTCCTTCTCATCAACAAAGGCTCATAAAGGCTAGGATGCTGAATAGAACATCCCAATGCTAGAATCTGGACACAGCATAAAGCTGGCTCAGCATATAGCATCTGGTTCAGCCAGGCTGGGATTGAGCAAGTTTTCTATCTCAGTGGCTATGGCCTGCCTGCAGCTTCTTGGGACTGCTAGAGTGGTTTGTAATATCCATCTATGCTGTGGGATTCTAGGTGTGGCCTGCTTGATGCTATGCCTGGGAAGTGCCCACCTCTGTAACAAGCACATGAAATCACATGCAGGTGTCTTATTTCTTGAGTTTGAGTTTTGGACAAATGTGGTAAATATTCCAATTGCTTGTGAATATCACGTCTTCTTATCCCCTACACTGAAGTTCATGAGCTTAACCCCGAGCCTCCTAGATAATTCCTTTGTTAGCTGGTATTGTGGTGAAATATGGCATGTCACCCTGTCTTCTTTGATTGGAAGTATGTGTGCTCTTTATAGTCACCTAATTTGAGATCTGCTGTATATTCATCATAAAGTAATTGTGCCAGAAGACAGTACCCCTGACAATGCCATCATCCCTGTGACAGCTCAATCGTTTTTCAAGAGAATTCACAAGTCCTTTGTCTACTTTAAATCTCACCCACAGCACAGGTGGTGCACACCTCTTATCTGAGCACTTAATTAGCTAAAGTATGCAGATTGAAAGTTTAAGTTGAGCCTGACCCATATAATAAGACCCTACATAAATATTAAAGTGAAGAGAGCAAGTGGGGCGGCTCACTGGTAGAACACATTGCCTAGTATGCACAAGGCCCTGGGTTTCATCCTTAACATAAAAAGTAGTGAATGGAAGGTAAAAATTCTCAGAGTTATGAATGAGATGGGTCTGTAATCATGGCCAACTGGCCCACCTAATGCTCACACTATTCTCTTGGACCTGGGAATATGTTGAGTTACATAGCACAGGCAAATTAAGTTGAAGGCAGAACTAAAGTTGTGTGGTGGGTTGAATCGCAGCCTCTTTAAAAAATAAAAAAAAAATTAAAAAAAAGGTAACTATGTTAGAGTCCTAACACCCAGGAGGCTAGAACATGATCCCACTTGGAAATTATGTCACTACAGATGTAATTAACCAAAATGAGGTCACACTGGAGCAGGATGCCCTCCCCCATCCAATGTCCTTATGAGAAGGTAGCTGGGGAGACACAGGCACACAGGGAGTACTCCATGTGACTGTGAAGACAGAGAGTGGATGATGATGCTTCCATAAGCCCAGGAATGCCAGTTCCTCTCAGAGCCTAAGCAAGACCTGTGTAGTAGACCTCCCATCAAGCTCTATGGCTTAGAAGGGCTACCACACCACTTGGTTAGTAAATGTTATGTGCACTTCAAAAAAACAGCCTAAGTTATAACTATAGTATAACTCTACACACTATACACTATGACTGTAATCACTACACAGCACCTTCCCTGAAGATGAGCATTTGGAACGTCAACTGCACAATAGTTTTGAGTAGGACAGTAAGATTCATGTGCTTAAGGCAGTGGAGGAAGGCTATTTCCACAGCTGTGGTTCTTCCAGAAAAATGGTTGAGTTCAACTGCAAAAGAAAGAAAGAAAGAAAGAAAGAAAGAAAGAAAGAAAGAAAGAAAGAAAGAAAGAAAGAAAGAAAGAAAAAGAAAGAAAGAAATCAATAAGAAGAAAGGTGAAGGGTGCAGAAACTTGTTTCTATCCCATGCCTCATTGGAGTATCTGTCAAGAGAAACAGAAATATGTCTACCTTAAAAACAGCCGAAATAAGCTTGGAAAGGACTACAGTGGCACAGTGACCCCTGTAGAGGGCTCAGCACACATCTCCGGTGGGAAGCCATGCTGTCAGTGGAAATGTTCCACAAGTACCCAGTGTCCCTCCCATCACCACCAGCTTAGACTTGGCAAACCCCATTCCGTTCTTTGGAGTTCTATTCTCAATTATTCTACAGAGTTTGACTGCTGCTTTTGTCACTTTTCTTGTTGCTACAAAATACATGATAAAAGCAACTTAAGGGAAGGAGGTTGGTTTTAATTCCAAGAATAAGGAACAGTCCACCGTGATGGGGAAAACATGGCCGCAGGCCCACATGGCAACTGGTCACATAATATCTGTAACTAAGAGGCAAAGAGGTGAATGCTGATCCTTCCCCTACTGTCTCCATTTCTTCAGTCTGGGACTCAAGCTTAAATGATCCCACCCACATGTGGGTAGATAATATCACCTGAACCAAATCTCAATGATCCTTCAGACACACACAAAGCTTTGTCTCTTTAATAATCCAGTCAAGTTGACAGTATTAACCATCACAGCTACTCCAGATAACCTCATATAAGTACAGTCATTGCGACCAGCTTATTTCACTTAGCATGATGTCTCAAACCCTGCCCATGTTATAGCCCGAATCAACATCTCCTTCCATTTTCCTCTTGGACTCAGTTGCACAGTAAGTCCCTGATGTGATCTCTATGGATCAGAGAGGCTGTCCATATTCACTTGAACACATGACTGTGAGTCCTCAGAATGTAGGCAGCGCATGGAGGGTGGTATCCTATGGGATACCCAGATGGTTCTTTGCATACTCAGGAGATACAGAAGATTGATCATATTAAAAAAATGCTTTCACAGTAGGGTCAGTTCAGCAGCACTGGCACCAAAACAGGCTCACCCTAATACTTGCCATTTGTAAGCACAAAGTCAACAACAACATACAGGACAGTCTGTCTGGGAGTTGGCTCATGAGAAAGTAGAGCAGTGAGCAGAAGTGACAGGTATGATCTGACTGCTTAAAAATACAGAAATGAGAGGCCGGAGACATGGCTCAGTCGTTAAGAGTGCCCACTGCTCTTGTAGAAGACCTAGACTAGGTTTCCAGCACCCACATGGCTGCCCACAAGTGCCTGCAACTCCAGTTTCAAGGGATAGGACAGCCTCTTCTTACCTGCAAAAGATCCTACACGTGGGGTACACAGACATACACTTGGGTGCACACACACATATACATTAAGATAAAGTAATCTTTTAAAACTGTTTAGATACAGAAATAACACAAGTTAGAAATCATATATGAAGACAGTGTCTCTATTTCAAAACAGACAGGTGCCTGCCTTCTCCTGCTGGTCAGTCCTTACCTCCTGCTTATCCACATGAAGAAGACTAGTGATTGGTCAGAACATGACAATTAGAACAGAAGAGCTAGAGAACCCCTGTTACCTTAAAGCCTATAACGTGAAGAAGTATATAAAATGTCCAATGCTTACTCATCGTCCTGTTTCCCATCACCTACCAAAGAGGATATGGAACAACTGTGACTGAGTGTGTGTGACGCTGAGCAATGACGCTGAGTCCACATACCACTGAGCACACACAGGGCTGGGTATACATGGAGCAAGTGCACATAGGCTGATATGGGCTGAATACTGAGGTCAGTGGTTTGTAAATAGTGTATTGTGTCTTCTCACGGTCACATCACACAATGGGCAGGGTCATCTCCATCCCTCATGCATCAATGGTGCATCCAACAGGAAGAGTTTTGCTAACTGGTTCCTGGAGGGGGAGGAATGGGTAACGCCACCCAGCACCCACTCAAATGCTGAAAATGCTACTGATGTTTCTAAAGAGTGAGGTGGTGTGATGAGATTTCATCAGATGCCACTCGAAGCTATCTTACTGAAGAGTGGAATGGCTGTCTGTGCTCACCATCTGGAGTTGGAGATGTTTTAACAAGTATCAAGCTCTTGGGCATTGGGAATATTTAAGGGAGGATGAAAGAGAGGTTTAAGTCTAATCATCACCAAAGGACCAAGCAGGGCCAGTTCACTAGTATCCCCCAAAAGGCATCATATGTGTCCTGGGGAATTGTTATTTCCAAGTTGCTCAGTTGCTCCCCAATATCCTGAAGCTAACAGAGAGGCACATATTCACAGATGATTGAAACAGTGGGTGGTACACAGTCTTAGAAAAGCATTGCAAGTGCCATCCTCAGGCCCATTTTCCAGTGGCCCACGAGATGCCATCATCGAGAGTTACCATCTCTAGTCTGGAGGCTTCTCGGGCCATGGAAAGCAGGGAAGACCTGGTCTTGGTGTACTGGAGAGGCCTTTGTGCAAACTGTATCAGCCAGCTGATGCTGTGGTAACAAACATCACATTGCCTTAAAACAGTGTTGGGCTTTCATGGTAGAGGACAGGAAACAGAATAATAACCAACTTCATAACCACATTAAAAGTTTCTAATGGACAGGGTTTGGGGGTTGAGGGTTGGGGTGGGGGGGGAGGTGACTGGAGAAATGGCTTAGTGGTTAAGAATACTTGTTCCATAATTTATGAAGATCAGAATTTTCTCCTAGCACCTATATAAGAAGCTTATTGTCTCTGCAAATGCCTGCATCCCCAGCTTCAGAGGGAGATGGAGACAGGAGGATTGCTGGTGCTTTCGGGCTTCCAACCTAGCCGAAACATTAGCCCTTAGTTCAGGAAGAGAGCTTGCCTCTGAGGCATAGGTGGAAAGAGATGGAAGAGCACCATACCTTTTTCTGGCCTCCCCACACACATAAGCATATATGTATATACATTCTCATGCACACACATAAATAAATATCTTTTTTTAAGCTGCTGTTGGGACATGACCAGCTTTGTGCCCACTCATACTCCATTGAGCTAAGCATGTTCCCTATACCAAAAGGGCCACTGAACTAGATGACAGCTCTGGTCACTCTCTATTTGAAGCTCTGGAATTATTTCCAGAGTTGATGACAAAGATCCCAGATCCATCTCTTTCACCACTCACCCACTGCCAGGTTATCTTCTTACTGTCCTTTCTTCCGGGCAGGTGGGTGGCTGGTCAGTGGAGCCCCTGCTCAGCGACCTGTGAGAAGGGCATTCAACATCGGGAGGTGACTTGCGTGTACCAGCTACAGAATGGCACCCACGTCACTACTCGGCCCATCTACTGCTCAGAACCCCGGCCAACACCAGTCCAGAGCTGTGAAGGGCAGGACTGCCTGTCTATCTGGGAGGCTTCGGAGTGGTCAGAGGTGAGTGCCTGGGCTTGCCGCTGAGGCTGAAGTCATGCAAGAACCTGTAAGCCTTAACCATGGGGCCCACAGTGTGCTGTCTCCTCCAGGGTATTTGTGACTCATCCATATGGACCACAGTCCTCACCTGCCCTGTGACCATCTCACAAGTGCATTCCAGCTCCTGTTCCTTAAGTTCCATCTAAGATAACATGGATAAAAACAGACAAACAAACATACATAATATGGTTTGAGGTTGGCTATGTATACATCACAGAAAAAGTACTATTTGATTCCATTTCTTGTGTAAATTCCCACTGAGAAATTATAGATGGACAGATGATTGACAGATGATAGATAGATAGATAGACATCATACATACATACTTATCCACTGATCTTTTTATTCTCCTTCAGACTTGGTTGAATTATAATATGGCCAAGTTGAGTAGCTGGTTTCAAAGTCTTCCCTGCAGTGCCAAGGGAGCCTTTGCAGGTTGCAGGAGTCAGATGCTAAGGACAGTCTTTGGTATGCAAGTCAGTTGCAAATCTCACACCAAAAACCATGTTGGAAAGAGGTCAGCTAGGCCCAAGTTTTAAGTGAGAAGGCCAGACCTGGAAATACCATCTTGTCTCTGGTTATGTCATCTTTCAGGGCTTTGCCTTGACATTGCAATTATGTTGATTGTCTGGATATAAAACAAACAAAAAATAGCTAAATAAAGGGGTGGACTTCACTTGGGTTCCACCAAACCTGGAGTGGTCTAGGAAAGGCAAGGAGGCTAGTTCCAAGATACTCTTCAGTATGGAAAATATTTTTAAAATTCTCTTTGATTGCCAAACACAATTATTTTGAATAAAAAAGTATTTGGCCCATTTTTAATGAACAGAAAGCCTGCTGTTGTCTGCTTTAAACTGAAGTTTAATTTTAGACAAATCTTGAAATGTGCCCATTTAAGGACTAGAGTCCTTATCCTGCCCTTTGTGATATTCAATGAAAACCGGAGAATTTAAAATCAGTTGATTCTTTTTCTTTATATATGCTTAGGCTCTAGTTTATTATTTGTGAGAATTCTTCCTCTGTACTTAAGGTAAAGGCAAATGAACACACCCTGCCCCTTCCCCAGGAGAGCTGACCCCTAGGGCTTTGGCCACCTTGATCTCAGTGAACAAAATCTTGAACAAGATTTATTTTTTAATCAGATCAAATCCCCACATTTTCCACTCAGACTTATCCCTATGGGAAAAATAAAATCCATTCTTACCTAGAGAACCAAGTCTCATCACAGCATGGAAGAGCACCACATGGGAAGTGGAGCACCACAGGAACAGGATTTAAAGGCTTTTCTCTTTGCCCACCTCTCTGCACAGGCCTGATCCTAATCCCGAGTCAGTGTCCACACTGGCTCATCTAAAGCTGCCTGCCTAGAACACAGATCTAATCATCCCCCTTGAGTTATCCACCAAGCTGGCATTCGGTCCCTCTGCTCTGTGCCCATGAGCCTACAGCCCTTCTGCTAGGAACTGACTTTCATTTTCTCATGGTTGAAGAGACTTAGAAACTTATTTACCCAACAGTATTGATCATGCTTACTGCCTACCTCCTCCACAGATTCTTCATGACTTTATTGCAAAGAGAATCTAATATCAGAAGGAAATGAAAGGTTGCTGGAAGCCCCCCTATCCTCAGCTCCTCGGCTCCATCCTGAGGGGAAGTAAACAGATTGAGCATCACCTTCCTAGGTCCTTCAAAGGCAGCATCCTCCTGCACCTGCTCTTCCTCAGGCAGGCAGGGCTGCGGACCTCAATAGAATGGGCTACCAACCAAAGAGGGCAGAGCCAGGCCTTGGCCAAGAAAACATTGTTAAAACCCCAGAGAGGTTTTAAACCCAGAGTGGCTGGAAACCCAGACTAGACAACATAGGAACTGACCACAGGCAGAGGTGGCAACTTGGCTCTGGAGTTGCTGAGCAGACACTGTGGGTACTGGTACCAGGATACAAACCATAAGTTCAATGTTAAAGGTAGAGTTGCCAAAATGATCAGGAGATTGTCACATGGAGAAAAGGGACAGCCTTTCAGTGCAGAAACCACCACTTTAATTGCCTGGATTCCTGCAACAGCCCTCCTGGGCCAAGAGACACAATGTCCTGAAGTCTGCTTGGGAGAGGCCCCTCACATCAGAGGTCACTTTCAACCAGCCCTTTACCAGTGCCACACATATATGTACATGTGCTTCCCCAGCTCTTCCGGGTGACGCCACAGCCAGTTTTGAGGCATGCGTGGCTTTGAAACAAGCCAGTCAAGATTAGTCTCAAAGTACCATAGAAAGAAGAGTTCATACAGGGCTAGAGAGATGGGTCGGTGGTTAAGAGAGCCAGAGGCTTTTGCAGAGGATGCGGTGGTTTCCAGCACCCACATGGAGGCCTACAATCAGCTGTAACTCCAGTTCCAGGGAATATAATGCTCTCTTCTGGACTCTGAAGGCACCCTTACATGTGTGCGACATACATACACACAGGCACATCCACACACATAAAATTTTAAATTAAAACCAGTTCATAGGAAGAAAGTAGGCAGGTAATGTTTCAGGATAAACATCAATAACAGAAATGCCAACCAACTGTCCTCTATGTGTTTTTTTCTGAACATACTGGAACTTTTTAATTCAAAAGTTGGCCCCGTGACTCTGTCACTGCAGTGGCTTGCCACACATGATAAACAGAGCAGCCTGAAGTCTCTGCAGAGCACAGCCCTTAGCCTCTTCCACTTCCTGTGGAAACCAGCGTTTTTGAGGGAGTCACACATAGCAATAACAAATTACAGGGGGTGTGCGGGGGTCCCCTGAGCTGTGGTCTATATTCCTTCTGCCCTCTGGCTAGGGGCTGCAAACATATCCCCTCTGCTCACTGGTTAACTTGTCATCTTGTCCACTATGGTCTCCCAAAGGTGACCAGTCCTCTCCATCTGGGCTTCCTTCTACTTCGGGAGGTGTGTAACTGCACCATGTCTTCCTACAGTGGAGTGAGCCAGCAGCAGGATGCAGACATGTCCCAGAGCACCCAGCATCTCTGTGCCTTGGCAATTCCTCCAACTCTTGTCATTCTTTCTTGGTTTGCTTTGTTTGTTTGTTTGTTTTGTTTTGTTTTTCCAAAGATAGGGTCTCTCTGTAGCCCTGGCTGCCCTAGAACTAACTCTGTAGACCAGGCTGTCCTCAAACTCAGAGATCTGCTTGCCTCTGCCTCCTGAGTGTTGGGATTAAATATGTGTGCCACCACTGCCCAGCTTTTTCATTCCTTCCTGTTGCATGAGGACACATCAGACTTGACCCTTTGAGAGCTTGATCATCAATTATGACCCCTCAGGATCTACCTAGATACCCTCTCCATGTTGTTTCTTGCCATGGTTCCTAGGAAGTGAACTAAACTACTATATGGAAAGTTGCCATCTTCATTCTTGGTATCCACGCTGAAATTCTGAGAAACACTCACGACTTCTAGCTAGTGCCTCTTTTTCTGATGGTGGTCCTTGCCTTGTGTATCTGGAAGCCATCTGGCCCAGACTCCTTCGCTTCCAGAGTCGTCCCTAGCTCCAGCTGGCCCTTGCTTTCCTGACAGCTCATGTTTCCTTTGCCCTTTGAACTCCTGTGGTACATAGATCGTTTAGACCTGGCAACTGAGCATTAAATTCCATTTTTCTCCTTTGACCACCTGGGTACCATGAGTATTTCTGAGTCCTGAATCCTGTACCCACTACTGGCCACCTAGCTGGGTCCCCTGAGAGGGTAAGAGGACTGTGAAAAAACTCAAATTCAAGTACAGATAATATAACACCATCATTTCTGCTCCCCCACTATGGGCCTGGCACACAGTGGGAACTTCAGTGGCATTAATGGACTTAAACTGAGTAAGAATATATCTAAATACCCATATTGTGTTGTGCAGTGCTCTGCCAACTGCGGCAAAGGGATCCAGAAACGGACGGTGACGTGCACCAACTCCCAAGGGAAATGCGATGCGTCCACAAGGCCGAAAGCAGAGGAGGCATGTGAGGACTACTCCGGCTGCTATGAGTGGAAAACTGGGGACTGGTCTAAGGTGAGAACAGCGTGCTGTGATTCCACCCTGCCATGGCAGTGTGAGCTAGCACGAGCTCCCATTCTGCTGGAGATCATAATGAGGCAAGTTCTCTTTCTTTCTCCACTCCTCAGAGCTGTCCTCACTGTTGACCCTGCATGCATCCATCCAGTTCTTCCTTTTTTTTTTCATGACAGGGTTTCTCTGTCTCCTGGTTGTCCTGGAACTCACTTTGTAGACCAGGCTGGCCTTGAACTCACAGAGATCCACCTGCCTCCACCTCTGAGTGCTGGGGTTAAAGGCATGTGCTCTCCTGCTCTTTTCAGCCAGCTGCACTGTGCTGGGAGCATCCCACAGTGGCAGCTGCATTTGGGAGCAAATCAAATGCAGCCTAAAGCGCACGGTAGGTGTTTCTCACCAGCCTGGCTGCTCATGAGCCTAACCACATAGCTACCCACTATGAAATCTGGGGTCTAGGCTGAGGCAGAGCCATTTTGTCAAGGCCTGTGAAGTGCCATTAGGCAAGAGCCTAGAAGATGCAGGAATCTTCGGAGATGCTGAAGAACTGCAAACTCAGCACCTCGAGAGGCAGGGACAGTTCAATGGCAATTGAATGTTTCTCAGAATGATGCTTTTTTTTTTTTTTTTTGTGAAAACTAGGTGTGTACAATTTCCCTTATAACCCCAGGGCTGGGGCAGTAGAGATCAGTGGATCCTTGGGGCTTGTTGCCAATCAGCCTGCCTAGCCAAATCAGTGTACTCCATGCTAGTAAGAAACCTGTTCAACAAAAAGATTGATAACAGATGAAGAACTATACCTGGCATCTACAGCCATGTGCACCTGCATCCACACCTGTATAGTGGCCCAAGGCTATCCGGTGTCTTATATTATTATTGCTGTTATTATCATCATCGTTATTATCATTTGCTGTTTGACCCATGGTAACTCTGAATGATTCATTTCTACTGAGGACTGAGGTCTGTGTAAGAACTAGCCAGTAGATTGTCCCGAGGGCCTTGTTGCAGAGATACTTAGTGTCTCACGAATGCAGAGAGTATATTTGCTTCCTTATGGTCTCAGCAACTGAGAACCTCTCCACACTCCCAGAGCCTCCACCCAAGAGACCCAGATGCAATTGTCTTTGCTTGGCCCACACAGTAAGAACCATCAACATTTCAGAGTCAGTTGCCAATGTCCAAAAATGTTTTTAAATGGTACCTGAAAATTTGTTTTGTCTGAGTTTCACTATAAAACCTGGCAGTATGGCCTGTTGGGTCTGGGGTGGAAGCAGAGAAAATTCACTTCAGAGACAGAAACTTAAAGATGAAAGCTTTTGTTTTCTGTGCACACAGGGAGGTGGCCAGTTCGGGATCTGAATTGTGTCCCTGAAGGGAGATTGTACAACATTTTTATAGAATGGGAACCCAAAGCAAGGGAGAGTGGGGTGGACTGTTACACTGACCAATCAGATTTTGACACAAGGGGTTAAGCAAGGAAATTTACATTGGTGACTGGACTTTATCTGGGTCACCTAGTTTCAGGGTCCTCCATTCAGCCTTTGCAGTCAGGTCCCCTCCTGGACTTGGGCCCAGAATTTAGAATGATAAGGGAACACAGGAAGTGGGCAAGCTACACATAGTCACTTTAAGTCCTAACAGGCAACACATTTGCTACTTGTGTGCCTTAGTTTAGATAATTTCTAACCTCCTCCTTTACATCCTTTACTGGTTAACAGACAAGTGTGAAACACCTGAAGAAGCAGTCTAGGAGTTAGTTCTGGGGCCTGGGAACATGAACTCAGTTTTTGGCCCTGTCCATAAGATGGTACTTGTTTCTGAGATGGCTAGACTCAGGATACCATCCCTAACAGTCCCACACAGGCAGTTTGGTTCTGCCTCTGGCTTCTTGGAAGAGGAGGAGCCTGTCTACTGGAAAGCTGGATCCCAGATTCTAATACCCACAGAGATTCTTGTGTTGTACCCCAGCCTGTATCAGATCTCAAACCCTCCCAAGACTTCCAGAGCAAAACAAGTATCTCCTGCTGTGTCAAAATGAAGACTGTGGATAACTGAATTTGGAGAAGACCAAAAAAACCTGTCCTAATCTTTGACAAATTCCGATGAAAGAGTCAGAATTAAGGCCATAGGATCATTCCCCAAATGAAACCGATACACCCCAGAATCATGACCATTAGTGAGGTTCAGCTGCCAGGATGAATCTCAGGGAGAAGGGATCTGACTTCAAAGCTGTTACAAAAGAACAGCGCAACCCTGAGAGGCTGAGTAGAGACAGCAGTGAGCCATAGGTTTAGCCCTGTTCTGACTCTCCATGTATGTGACTCACTCTCTCATCCTGGGTCTGTGTATCTCCAACATGGGAATCACAAAGGCTATCCTTGCCTGAACCTCAAGATGTTCATGCATCCCAAGGTCTAGACGAGGATTACTCTTTAGACAACTAAGCTCAGCCGCCTAAAACACATCACTCTGTTCCCACTGTTGTGACCCCGGGTAACAAGAATGTTCTCATCCAACTTGACTTCACCTCATTACTTAGGCTTCCCTGACCCACAGCTATCCAGGCCCAGCCTTGAAGGAACTGATGACCTTTATGGCCACAGGCAGTCCTGGTCAGAGGCCGAGGTGAGTTCTAGGACCACACAAGCCCAGGTACTATTGGAGGTACAAAGTGACTGTTTCTTCTTTATTGTTCACGCTGTGTCTCACATCCTCATTCTTCTCTAGCCAGCCTCATCAGTCACTCCTCTCATTGAGAAAAGGAGACTGGAGCAATTAAGCCACTTGCCAACAGTCTTCTGGCAGAGTCCAAGATCTTGGACCCCAATTAAGTCCTCAGGGCATAAGGTGGCTTTGGGAGTCCAAGGGCTGGTAGCCTTATGAGTGCTTATGATCTTAGAGTGCCATGGTCCATCTCTGGCATCATGTCTTTCCCCTCTGGTTTTGAGGAGGAGTAGGTACTTTTGTTTTCTTAAGGACTTCGAATTTCTGCTACAAAGAGTAGCAAGGCACCAACGATGGTTAGAAACAGCCCAAGAAAAGATCCCAGAGTGCTGTGCAGCTCTGCAAGCTCACTGGTCACGTGGCTCCCTCTTCCATAGCTCTTAGTTCCCTCCCTGCCTGAGGATGCTAACACGGTGTCCCTCAAACTTGCAGGTCCTCACCTGACTATCTCGGGAGACAGAGGTCAAGTGTTCTCCTTCCTAGCCATGGCTTGGTGGATGAATGCTTCCTGGCTTTTCCGAGCAACTTGTAGGGAGACCAGAGCGCCCACCTTGACATAGCCAGCTTGGTCAGTTGTCCCTGGCATTAAGAACGAGGGTCTATAGAATGTAATGACCTCCCCAGAACATGACTACTTTACAGGCTGAGTGGCTATGTGTGTTTGTGAATCAGCCACCCCAACCCAGCCACAGCAGCTCTGTGCAGAGCATGGCCAGCCCACAGACCTACAGGGATTTAGCTCCATGGAGGATGTCCCCAGTCCCCATCCCCGAAGATCAGAGACGCATCCATCAAGCCAGATCTCACAGAAGGTTTGCTCTGTCATACAGATCAGAGCCCAGAGATGCTAAATTGCATGTGTATGCAGGGTCAGCTGGGTACAAAGTAGAGTTGAAAGGGCATAGATGTGATTCAAGAATTACCCCAGAAGCTGTCGACCCTATCACCATCTTTGATGCTGTCATCATTGGGGATGGGGGCTAGAAACATCCCCATCCAGTTAGAAATTTTCCTATGGTTTTCCTTGTCTGCCTTCTTTGGCAAGAAAGGTAAATAGGACTCCCCATGGGACCCCTGACCTCACTTTCCAGGTGATGGGAACAATGGATGTGGGTGCCACTATTTTCCTCTGACTAATAAGCAAGCAAACTAGATGGAAAATAGAAGACTATTGCTCTGAGCCGTCCTACCCTCTTCATATCAGTAGGACACCATATGATGGGAGGCAACACCTTCACAGCCGGAACTGAGAGTAGGCTGTGACTGGGGCTCCCAGAAGGTGTGTCTTCCTACCCACACAGTCTTAGATCCCTTCCACCCAAGAGCTATCAAGAGAAGTAAGCCAGTCCCAGGGAGGTGATAGGTGGGACACACCACATACCTGCAGACCTAAGGATTACCACCCATATGTAAACAAGGCCTACAGTGAAACCACCAAACTAGACAACTCTGTGGGTAAAAAGAAAGGTTTATTGAGGAATCAAAACTGCCAGGCTGTGCAGAGAGAACAAAAGATAGGGAATGCCTTGCCAGTTTCAAGGAGGTATTTTGTGGTAGGGGGAGGTGTGCAGGCTGGAACAGCCTGGGAACTAGTAGAAGTGGGGGGATCATGGGCCAGAATAGCCTGGGAGCTAGTGTAGGGATTTTCGATCCTTACAAGCTTGTTTGCGTTAACAGGGAACCAAGATGCCACACTGTCGGAGTTAGTTGGCTATGGGGGATATGGGGGTGGGGTGGGGAAATAACAGAAGTAATGAGCTTTCCTGACAAACAGAAACCCATTTCACAGGGTTTCTGAGGGATGCTGAGTTTAGGTGGTAATCCTATTTACCAATCAGAGCCCAACCTGAGCAGCCTTTTGTTTACTGTTCAGAACAACTACACTCATCTAGCTACTTCTGAGTGGAGACGTCATGAGGACGTTCTTTAAAAGGCTGGAATGCCCGTCAGTGGTGAGAGTCAGACAGGCAGGCTACAGTAGGCGACCTGGAGAGAGTCTATCAGAAGCATCTGGTTTACATTGGGTTATTTTGCCGGTTCTCTCCTGAAACATGGTCCTGAGTTCATCTTTCTCCCTCTGGATGTGAGACAGCTCTCTTAGATGAAACTTGGTGAAACAGCTTGCGCATATATATTTTATTTGGGGTGAACGGTGGCTATATAAACCTTGGAGAGTGGGAAGGGGTTTTTCAAGTGAATTTACATCAGCTGGAGCTTAAGGTACTAGGAATGCCTCATTTGCATGGAGAGATGCTTGCTGGGCAGGTTCTGACCAGGAGAATGGGACTTGAACCTGTGATTCTGACAAGAACTATGTGACAGTCCTCATGTAGAGGAGGTGGCTGGAGATCAGGTTCCCCAGGTAAGATCAGACAGAGAAGAGGAAGCCCCACTTCAAAAGGGAGTCATCCGTTTTGGGCCAAGCTTGGGGAGCTGACTGGTCATGGCAGACTGTGACATTAATAGCAGGGTTTCCCTGATGAGACAGGGAACGATCATTAGCACAAGAAATATGGATATCAGTGGACCAAGGAGCTAGAGGATTCAGGGGTTCTATCCAAGGAAGACCGAAGGGAGAGTCCGGCATAGGAGTCAGCCCCTGGAGGCTGTGCTTTGTGGTCCAGCTTCTATAGGTCTTTAATCCTCTTTCCCTGGCCGGGCTGGTTCACATGGTAGCAACATTCTTCACTCAGGAAGGGGCAAGGGTCTCCTTTTTGGCTGTCAATGAACTGAGGCTTCCCAGTTTGCAGGCCCACCAACGCGAATGTGATGACCTGGCTTGGGATAGCCTTAGTGCCAAGGTTGACCCCTGGAAGCTGTCTGCCAGCTGAGTGGATATCTGTGGTAACTACAGACTGTGGACAGAAGGTAAAGCTAGGGAATTTGGAGGGGGTCTTTATTTCAAACCTATACTTGAAACTTCCAGGCCTGGCACTGCCTGGAAGGTAAGGAAGATAGAGAACATCCAAAGGGCAGGGAGGAAAGAGCCTATCCTCAGGGACAGGCAGGAGGTGGGCGAGCTTAAGCTTTGCCAGCCCTATTGACTGACAGGGGTACTTGTCAGACAAGGGATCCAGAGCCTTCTTGAGCTGTGATAGGTGGGTCCAAGCCATGACTCCCTGAAGCTTACATGAAATTCTGACGTTGACAAAAAGTGATACAAGGTTTAGATCTGTCAGCAAGACCATTGTCCGTTATAATCTGTATTGAAGTCCTCCTTGCAGAGAAATGTCTGCAGACGGTTGGAGCAGACTCGTGTCGTGAGCCATAGCAAAAATAAAGCCTGAGAAGGTATCAACCCAGACAGGAACTCTCATCTGTGATAAGACAGAAATCTCCTGGCAGGAAAGAGAACCAAAGGAAGAAGAACTTGAAGGCCCGAAAAGACAAATCTAGGACAGAAGCATGAATACTCTTTCTTCTGCCTGCTGGCCTCCTACCACCATCTTAAGAGGACTGGGCAGATAGGAATTACACAAAGCTATTCCAAGCATACTGAGAAGCCCTTTTGAGATAGAGATAGAGATAGAGATAGAGATAGAGATAGAGATAGAGAGAGAGAGAGAGAGAGAGAGAGAGAGAGAGAGAGAGAGAGAGAGTTTATATCTTAAAATGAAAACAAAGGAAAAAAATTGAGAAATTCCATTTCTGCTACCCTAGACCCAATCAGAAGCGTGGCCCCGGAGCTGCCCTACCTATCCTTACATACCATATGCTTTCTTCTGCAGCTCTCAGGCTTGATCCTCCTGCTTCCTCATCATGATGATTCTAAAACCTCCTTCTCCCCGTGGTCCCAGGAAATCTAAAGTCCCACCTGTCTCCCTGCCCAACCATTAGCCGCTGGCAACTTTAGTTACCAATTAGAGCTGCCTGGGGGCCAGGGACCCTCAGCGTCTGGACATCCAGATCCCTGTGGTGACTGTGGGAGCCAAATGAACACAAATTGCATTAGAACCAACCTACAGCATCTTTCCATCTGGAAACAGTCGATCATTTACACGGGTATAGGTGCATGACTATTGACAGCAGCCAAACCAAGTGTGATGGTTTGTATATGTTTGGCCCAGGGAGTGGCACTATTAGGAGATGTGGCCCTGTTGGAGTAGGTGTGGCTTTGTTGGAGTAGGTGTGTCACTGTGGGTGTGGACTTTAAGACCCTCATCCTAGCTGTCTGGAAGCCAGTTTTCTCCTAGCAACCTTCAGATGAAGATGTAGAACTCTCAGCTCCTCCTGTATCATGCCTGACTGGATGCTGCCCTGCTCCCACCTTGATGATAATGGACTGAACCACTGAACTTGTAAATCAGCCCCAATTAAATGTTGTCCTTATGAGAGTTGCCTTGGTCATGATGTCTGTTCACATCAGTAAAACCCTAACAAGACGAAAAGCAAGTCCTTTTAAAGTTATCATTGGAGCATAAAGTATAGTAAAAAGTAATCTTTAAAGTCCGTAGCAACGGCATGATAGTTTGGAATTTTTTTTTTATTGAAATGTTTGTGGCCTCACCTATATCAGCCAGGAAGCCTGTTAGCTCCAGGAAAACACAAGGCCTGACCTTTACACTTGAAACCAACTTAGGCTGGCAGGTAACTGAGCCTCAGTTTTGAAGTATTTTTATTCAAGAGACTCAGGTAAGAATAAGTTTTACCAGAATGAACAGGAAATATGGATCAGGTGACTTCCATATCAGTTAAAAATGACAGTGGTATCTATCCACTCATCTGGATCGTTAACCTGGGCTCCTCTGTGCTAATCTTGATGGAGGTGTTGGGTGCCAAGGCCCTGGAGCAGATCTGAGAGATTTTCCTGTAGAGGAGGAACTTGGGAGAGTGACCTACCTTGGCAAGGCGAAAGAGGACGGTCAGCCTTCCAGTGTCCAGCCTGTCCATAGTTTCTGTGGGTCCTAGGGGCGAGTGAGGTGAAGCACAGTTCTTTGCCCACTGACTGCTATTTGAAGCAGGCCTGTCTTCTTTGAAGGTGGCCTCAGGGATGCTGTGAAAATCTGGTATTTCTGTTCATCGTAGGAACCCTTTTCCATCTTCTACTTCTCCATCCCATGAAACACCTTAAATGTCATACTCAGATCTCTCTGAGGAGTTTGAGGGCTGTCAACTGGCCTCTTAAGTTCTTCAATATACCTGATTTTGAATATTATTTACACTAAACAGACTTTAAGTGTACTTTAAACTTGTTTTCAGTTACTTGCCTCAGGCTTAACTTTAATAACATCTACAAAATACTATATATAATGGAAGATATAATTTGGTCTTTCTCTCCAAGTTTGTTTCCAGAAATAAATTATATAAATATTCAGCATGACTACAAACATAGTTCTGAGCACATTAAATTTGATAATTTATAAGGTGACAGACCATTAACCTTTGTGGTTTAATTATCTTTAGCAGTTTATAAGGATTCTTAATTTTATCTCTGTTACACTTGTGCTTAAACTTTATAAATTTTGAATAAAAGATCCTTTAATATCAAAATGAACTTTAAACCATAAATACATTTCATAGAGATACTAGGAACCTTGTTTTTCTGATCCTTTTATAATATACATTTTATAAAATATCATCTTTATACAACTCAGTTCTCCAAATAGCTTAAGTTTAACAATGTTAGCAAAGACAAAAATGGTTAGACATATCTCTTTAAGTCAGTTTCTGTTAGCCCGAATAGACCACTATAACTTAGGAATTTATGAACCTTATCCAAAATATCTTAGAGGTATGGTGTTACCTAATTAGTCTAGTGAAAATAAAATAAGATAAACCATCTTGGAGGCCTGGTGTTGTCTCCTTAGTCAAATAAAAAAAAGTCTACTTGCTAAACAAAAGTTATATCCAAGTTACATATATAATATGCTATAGCAAATAGGAATCACCTATATAGAGATTTTTAAGTATTAACCTCTTTTGCTTCAATTTTTAAGGTAACTTTCTGTTTGGGATTTTACAGATTACGGATTTTTGTTTGTTTGTTTAAATGACACCTCCAATAGTCTACAAGTCCTGTAATAAAGAAAGCTTCATTGCAGCAAAAGCTTTACAGATACCCATGACTTGAAGTAGGGAAACAATTTAGTAAACAGAACCAAGACATTAGGTAAGAGCACTCAGACCTGAGCATGTGCGATTACTCAGCCATCAGCAACTCCTATTGGAACTCGTTGACCTCCTAGTTGTTCTCAAAATACAATGGGTTGGGTTGTTTTGTTTTGTTTTGTTTTCCTGTTTTGTTTTCTTTCTTTTTTTTTTTTTTTTTTTTTTTTTTTTTTCCTGTTTTGTTTTCTTTCTCCCTGTCAGAGTCAGGTGACTAACCTGGTCCAGGACAAAGGCTTTGGAGGCGACATGCTTAGGTCTAATGTGGACAAACCAGACATTTGAATCTCTGTAAGACTGAACCCAGGGACCAGAGGAAGGGACAGAGCAGAGAGCAAAGATGGCTTCGATAGGGTGAGAGAGGAGAACAAAGAAGGCTTAGACAGAAGAGCTTTCTGAATCATTTGCTTAGTAGCGACAGACGTTGTCGCGACCTGTAAGAATTTGGAAATCGGATGCGCAGTTTCCTGGCCGCTGAGCTGACGGTGAAGCTTGGCTGGAGGCCAAGCCATATCTGCAGTAAAAATAAGGCAGTGTCATTTAATGGTGTCTGAGTCTGAGGAGTCCCGCCAGAAGTAGGATTCCAATAGAAAAAGACTAAAGGCACAGGGAGTGTGACACAGTAAGAGGTCTTTGCTGTAGAACAGTGTCTCAGTCCCTGAGGGAATCCCCAAGGGATTTGTCAGTGAGGCACCCAGGATCACAGTGGACAGGCATCCCCTTCCATGGGATGGGGTTCCCAGGAGTGCATAGAAAGCTTCAGTGAGCAAGAGACAGAGCAGGCAGCTCAGAGAGGACCCATACCAAGTAGGCAAGGAAAAGCCAGTGGGTCGCAGATAGAGAAGAGAAACAGCTGAAGAGGCAGACTCTAAATCTTAGAGTTGAATGTGGTAAGTGGCTGAAGCCTACATAGGCAAATAATCCACACCCAGGAGGGTCAAACTGGCAGTTTGGTTCAGTTAGGAGGGACCATGATTTTAGAGGACAGACAGTATCTCTCCCAGATTTCAGCACAAGATGTAACAAGGGCACAGTGAAACTACTAAACAAGCCCACTCCCTGGGCGGAAAGAAAGGTTTCCTGGGGGATCAAAACTGCAAGGCTTTGTCTTAAAGGCAGAGAGAACAGCAAACTGTGGGGGGAAGCCTTCCTGGTTTTAAGGACAAATGCTGTGGTGGAGAAAGCGTGTAAGCCAGAATGTCCTGAGACCTAGATAGTGACTTTGATCTGTTACAGGCTTAAGTAAATAGGGAACTAGAAGCCCCATTGCCAGAGGTAGTTGGCTGGGAGGTGGGTGCTTGGGGGTGAGGGGGTGCTTTTCCTGACAAACAGAAACCCACTTCACAGGGTTTCTGAGGGATGTTGAGTTTAGGTGGTAATCCTTCTGTTTACCAATCAGAGCCCAGCCTGAGCTGAGCCCAGACTGTCATTTAGGACAGTGTCAGCAGTGTCTGCTATTAGGAAGCCACTTTGTACCTAATGCTATATACATTTACCACATTGTTGGGAGCAGCTGGGCCCCCCGATGCTCTGAGCCTGGGAGACGCTGAGCAGGCTCTCTATGATCTAGATTCCTGCAAGCAGCCAACCTTTTATTAGAGTCATGTACGAGGAACATACTTCATAGTCCCATTCATTGCTATGGCCTGCCACAGCCTACCTCCAGGGATAAAGTAACATTTTCTAGAAAACAGTTCCAGTAACTGATTGCACCCCATAAATGCAAAGCCTATGTATTCAACCCTGGGGAACTGGGACACCTAAACCAGAGAAGTGTCAGTTCTTTATAGGTGAGCATGACTACTAGTCTACGGTTGAAATGTTTCCTATTCAAGATCACAGATGTCCCTCAAGCCCTGAAACAGTGAGAGATTTCCTGTGAGAAGCGAATTGTTGGAAAGGGATTAGAGTGGGTGGGGGTTTCTTTTGGCTTTCCAAGTTGAGTGAAAACAACAAAAACAAAAGAGGACATGACTGTTAATAGGTATGGTTGAAGAGAAGATTTATTGTAGATATGGGAGACATCTGGAAGGATCCAAAAGTGAACCCAGCCATGACAGGAAAGAGGGAGGAGGGTCAGAGAGGAAGATGAGAGAGAGAAGATGGGGCCTGAGAGAGGAACTGAGAGGCCAGAAGCAAGCCAGGAGACCAAGAGACCAAAGGCTGGGGTATATGGGAATCAGAGAAGCTGGGGTGTGGGCTAAAGTGTTCAAAGTGGGGGTTGCCAGCCAGGATGACTCTGTCACAGGTAGGCACCTAGGGAGGCAGGTAGTCAGATTCCACTTTGATTTGTTAAATAGGCACCTCAGTTAGCCATTTGTCCTGAGTTTGAGACTTAGCACATGTTAAATCTGATGTCTCTCCTACCAAAAGGATCAAAATGACAATTGGTCTCCAGGTAGCAGAGTCCCCTCCAAATGAGCTTTCTTGATGAACAGGGCCTCTAAAAATACCCAAGGGAGCCTTCTCTACCTGTCTGCAAGTAGCCTGGCCTCCTCCTGTGAGATGGACAGTGCAAAAGATAAAATATACAGAAAATATTTATAAGCAGTGTCTTAGTTCAGGTTTCTATTGCTGTGATGAAACCCCATGACTAGAAGAAAGTTGGGAAAGAGGGGGTTTATTTGGCTTGCACTTCTGTATCACAGCTGATCATCAAAGGAAGTCAGGACAGAAACTCAAATAGAACAAGAACCTAGAGGCAAGATCTGATGCAGAAGCCATGGAGGGGTTTTTTTCTTACTGACTTGCTTCCCATGGCTTGCTCAGGCTGCTTTCTTATAGAACCACCTACAATGGGCTGGGCCCTCTCCCCGTCAAATACTAATTAAGAAAACACCTTACAGCCAGATCTTATGGAGGTATTTTCTCAGTTGAGATTCCCTCCTTTCAGATTAACTCTAGTTTGTGTCAAGTTGACCTAAGACTAGCCAGTATGGTCCCACCCCTCACCTGGGCAGGACAGTAGAGCTGGCCCTGGTGGCTTCAGGATCTCCATGACACAGGACAACAACAGGATAACCAAGAGGAGTCCCTGTGAAGATCCAATATTGAAAATGTAGCAGAATCTAGAGACCTCAAACCAGACCGATAACTGATTGTAATGAACATTTTCAAGTAAAGATGTTTGGTCAAAACAGAATACTGTGGGACACATAGCAGCTTCCACCATGAGAAATAGTTTTTCTTATTTTTTTAATTTTATTTTTATTATTTTAGTTTGCTTGTTTTCTTTTGGGGAAGGTTGCAAGGGCCGAGGGTAGATCTGGAGGAACTGAGACTGGAGTGTGATGAGAAATTCACACACAAAAAAAATCAATAAAAAGTTTTAAAAAAAAACCCACTAACCAGCAGTGATCCCAGGAGGAAGGAGGGGAGCCATCAGTCCTGTTCACACAAACACTGTGGTCAGGATGCTTCCAGGACATGGAGCTGTTAGACACTTTCCTGTGCTCTGGACAGGTCGAGAAGGGCCGAGTGCCATGGCCTTAGAAATGAGCAAACATTGTTAAGTGACTTACAGAAAGCTCCTATGCCCCGTGCCACTTCAGAGCCACCGCTTGCATTGCTGGGGTCTCTGCTTGCTGTGGGCCTGTGGTCACCTTACTGTGACTCAGTCAGCACTACCTGAGCCTCTGCTCTACACTGGATCCCATGCTTGTCCACAGAGATGCAAATGGTGGGCCACTCCATGCGCCTTCAGGGCCTCCTGACTAGCACAAGGAAACACTAAGCCCCAAGAGCAGAATAAAGAATAAATGTTATTTCAGCAGAATCCTTGGCAGAGTACATCCACTCATGTGACCCCATTTGACCCTCACCACCATCTCTCAGGCTTCTAGAGGCTGAAATTAGGCTCACATTGGTCCCTACCCTCTCTGCAGCTTTTCCTCGGGGTTCCATGTCTCCCCACTACTAGGGATGGAGAGGACAGTGCCCATGGGAATCTTCTTCCCTCTGAGGAGAGACTTAGAGCTATCACTGCTGTCTCCTCCATGTCAACCTCTGAGGACTTCCTGGCCCTTGCAGATCATTGGTAGAAGCTATGCTCTTGTGCTTCCTGACTGTAAGGACCCAACCTGAATCTGGGGTGTCCGATTACAAATTCAGAGTTAGGGGAGACCCTGGAAGCCAAGCAAGCCGAAGGAGGAGGGCGTGCATGAGTGCATGGGGCTAACTTTTCCTTCCCTGTCAGAGTTAGCACCAGCATTGTAAAGATTTTCATTATTGTCCAGACCAGCTATTTCACGTTTCAACAGCTGCCCCAGTTCGTGCTGTTCCTGCCAAGACTGGAGGGAAAACTGTCAGGAAAGTCTTTGAAGAACTTCTGACGTTTCTCCAGCCAGGCACCTTTCAGACAAACAGAAAGTAGAGCTACTTACGGGGTTCCTGCTCCATCTTTACCATCCAGAACCTACTTCCAGCTGCCCTGGGAGGTCCTGCCTGCCTCAGTCTACCCAGAGCAGCCTGAGCTGAACCCCTCTACCCTAAACAAGTGCCCACAGGATACCATTTCTCTCATAAGATTTAAAAAATAATAACTAGTCCTGAAAGCATCCCATTAGAATGTTGTGCTGTTTACAGCTGGTCACAGCTGAGAATAGAAGAGTTCTTTCTTGCCAGGAGGGTGTCACAGGGCAGAGCCTCTGAGCTCCAATGGGGACCTGACTTCTCCCTGCTAGGGGTAGCCAAGCATGGAATCATAAGGTGCAAGGCTCACACCCTGCCTCTGAAAGGTGGCACGTGATTTCCTACAGGTGCATTTATTGAGCGCCTACTGTCCTCTAAGCATGTTAGGCTACTTACTAGTGATTAGCTATTAGTGTGAGAACTAGCTAGAACATCCCTAAGCCCAGCACACTGTCAACAGCCAGGGCCTGCTGTAATGGACATTACATGGCTATTACAATTACTGTTTTTTGAAAGATGCCAAGCAATACTGTTGCTGCACAGTGTCACAAGGGTCTGGTGACCTGTTTCCTCCTGTTTGCCTAAAACTCTCTACCCAGAGAGAAATCCCTTTCTCCTAGTCCCTTTGTAATTTCCTTTAAAAGCCTATGAGAAAAATCCACGCTTAATCTTCCTTTTGCCTTGAGGGTCTGCATCCTGACTTCTGTTGTGGTGGTGGGGTGTTTCTAGCTTCTTGTTTTGTTTTTTGATTATACCGTGGGTGAGGGTGAAAGCCAGGTTGTCTTCCTCCACGCTAAGCAAGTGCTCTACCGCTGAACCAGGGCTCCAGCCTATAAAACCTTTATTTCACTATTGCGCCCCCACCATGGTACCTCTGCCGGTGTCTTTGATTCCAGCCCTTCTTGCCCTGGCTGACAGTGTGGTCACCAGG
Source organism: Grammomys surdaster (assembly GCF_004785775.1). Lineage (NCBI taxonomy): Eukaryota > Metazoa > Chordata > Mammalia > Rodentia > Muridae > Grammomys > Grammomys surdaster. The sequence goes on along the minus strand of NW_021604712.1, from coordinate 8,194,947 downwards.
CAGCAGACAATGTGTTTTATAGACGTTTGTTATAGAAGGAACAGGAAGAGAACTGTCCTTCACGGGCCTGAGGATGAGCTTTCCTTCCTGGATTTATGGCTGGTTTACTTCTGTCTGGTTGAGTCTCGGGGAGCCACATTAAATGCTGATGAAATGAGCCACTTTAAAAGGGGGGTCGGGGCAGCCTGGAGAGAGCTTCAAACAAGACCAGATCTGTTTTTATAGATGTGTTTGCTTAGATTGTAAAAGCCTGGAAAAAAACAGCTCTCAGAGCAAGGCTTGGGGGAGAACCCGATGCTATCAGGACTGCCTGTCATCTCTTCCGTGTTTAATTAAGTCTAGGGCCTCAGGGGAGGTCACAAGAATGGAATTCACAGCAGGTCTCTGTTCTCTGTAACTTGAGCCTGGGGTCCCAGAAAGGTGCCATGCAAAAACAGCTCCTTCTCTGCCAGAGTGGCCCCTATTTGTGCTCCTGGATATCTGGCTGACGATCAACCAGGAGCTAGATCCTACTGACAGCTACAGCTCAAAGGCACCAAGGAAGATGGCCGCCTCCAGGTGTACCTGCTGCAGCCTCCCGGCCAGCAGCTTTATCCTTGGTCCTGCTTTTGCAGCTAAGAATAACAGCAGATCTAATGTTATCGCTGCCTCCTGCAGGGTTCCGGCAGGCCCGTTCCCCACCAGCCACTCCCTGATATAAACACCTGCCTAACAGACTTCCTGCAGAGAGAGAAGCTGTGTGGCTCTTAGGGTAGGGGCAGGCTCAAATCAAAATACAGTCAGTGTAGAAGGTCATCAAATGAGAATTCTCCATTCTTATCTATTTCCTGGGAAAGTCTTTAGTACAGAATACCTGAAAAAAAAAAAAAGTTAACACCGGAAACAGTTTAGGACTTTCTCAATAAAATCCTTAATGCTCTGTCTTCCAAACCTGCATATCAGAACACACTCCTGTGGTCAAAAGTGAGGTGATTGTATCCTCTCCCTCTTGAATACAAGAAGGCAGACAAAGTCTCAATGTTCACAAAAGTTTTCCCAGGTGATCTGAGGCAGGTGACAGCCCTCGATCACCATTGGCTGTAGGAGCAGAGCCCTCCAGGACTCCTGGTAAAATCTGGCAAAACTCAAGTAAAATTCTTTCCTGGGGCAGGGTTTGCAGGACCTCCACCACAGCAGACCCTGGCTCATGCCTGCCTCGTAGGAACAGATGTCCCTGTTCAAGAACTTCAGAGACATCATCCACCTCAGGCTTCCTGGAGCTCTTGAGTCTTTTTATAGGCTGGGAAACTGAAAGCCATCAAATGTGCTAAGAAAAATGCTAAGCATTGGAACTGTGATCCCTGGCCACCCATCAGATCTCCATCCGGTACAGCCTCTAATTCATAGGGTAGGATAGCCTGAGGAATGAGGCAGCTGACCTTAGAAAGACCCTTTCCACTGTCAAGCTCAGGGGCCTGCATCAGCCTCAGAATTTCCTTGTCAAATGTACCTGCACACTGGCAATGGCATAGGTGCCAGCCATTTCTCTGAGCTGTTCTTAATGAAACCAAAACCTTCAGCGTGCCTGTGGGTGCATATGAGTGGTCCAAGTCATGATCTGGGGAGAAAGGCGTGCTCACGTTGTTGTGGTTAGTACACGTGTCCCTCTTTTCCAAGAGCAGGCTTATCTACATCAACTCATCACAAAAATCAGATTGACGGTACAGCAGTCACAATTCTGCTTTGGCCAGGAGCAGAGTGTTTTCATAATTATGTGACCAGTTTTATCTGAATATCCATTATGGTAATAATGTCTTATGAACAAGTCTCATGACTATGTGTGTGCATACATACATGTGTTCACGTGTGCTCTCTCAGGCACACATACCATAGCATACATGTGGAGGTCAGAGGAAACTTGGGGAGGTGAGTTCTCTCCTTCGAGATGTAGGTCATAGAGAACAAACTTGGGTTCTTAGCAACAAGCAACTTCACCTCCTGAGCCATCTTACTGGACCTTAATTTATTTAAACTTGTGTACTAGGCATCTGAGTTTAGACACAAGCTATTTTCTTTCCCTAAAATTTTTAAACTGGGCCTTACGAACTCGCCACTGAATCAGATAGCAATCATGTGCCCTACAATGGGATATCTGCATTGTGTGCGCCACCATCTCCCCTGAGACACCTGTGGCATATGTGTCAGGGCACGCACAGTCATTGCTGGCTAACTTTGCTGAGAGACCACATTTTGAATGGGATGCTCCCTCAGGACACTCTGACACACACCATGAACATTTGCACGTGCTGGCCCAGCTTTGCTCTGTGATGGATTGATTCATCACCTGATGGGATGGCTCCAAATTAGTGTGACATTGCACAGGCATGGCGTTGTACCAGATGGTGTGGCTTTGCTCTGCTGTGAGTTGACTGCTCTGACAGTGCCACTAACTTTATTCAAATGGACTCTACAGGGATGATTACTTTGCTAAGTGATCTCTATATGTTTCAGGCCATCTCTCTTCTTTGCATGTATGAATCCTGTTTCTAGGAGTAGATGCCAAATGTTTTGCCATGTTCTTTTTTGAACCCCTGTGCCATCATCATAAGACCCATAATGCACCTTGGTGGAGGTTACACAGATGAGTGGCGTTTTCCCAAATAGTACTTTGGCTACAAAATATTGGAAGGCATGCCTCCTTGCTGCTCCTGAACTTGGAGCAGTTTTGTTCTTACAAAAACATTAAGTGTTATTTTGATGGGAGGCTGCCATGGCCTCTCTGGGCACACCTATCAGCTATACATAAATTCAGCAGTGCAAGCTGCAGCTGGCTCTCCTTCTAGCTTAATTATGCTTAGCTGGATATAAACACATGATGGCCTCATAGGAAGAGGTCTTTACCTTTTCTATAGGGCACAGAAACTTGGGTTAAGTTGGGGGCTCACAGTTCCAGATACCCACTACATCCACCTGAAGCACTTAAAATTAAAAAGATAATTTCCATGGTCTCCCCTGATACATTTTTTGCAGTGGTCAGGACATCAGGATTTTTTTTCCAAGCTTACTGCCAATCCTAGCTTCATGCAAGATACCCTTAAAAAATACATTGCTCTAGCTCCTGCCCCATGTTCAAGAGCTTCCTGTTAGTGGGAACCTCCTTATATGACCTCAGCACCCCTCAGACATCCATGAACCCTGGTACTCCTGAGGTTAAGGCTAGCACCTAGAAATCTGCATTGGTGATGTGGGATGAATTCTCCAGGCCACAAGAAACCTCTGGTGGGTGTGTCTGGGATACAGAACTGGGCATAAAGCCAGAAGTAGGGCCAGCCTTGCATGTCAGGGAGAGAGTCTGAGCTGGTTTGAACATGCTGTGGCAGCCCAGTGGAGAGCTGCCTGTACTTTACCACATGTTCTGTGATTTGAAGACTGGTGATCTTTCCAAGCAGCATTCCCTTGAATGTTTACACTTGAAAGTGAAAACACCAGCATGACCCTGCTTGTTAGACAGGAAGGCAAAGCCCCCACTCCCAGAAGTCTCTCTGAACAGGAGCTACCAAAGCCCACCTGGGCAAAATGGTATCACCAATGCCTCCATAAGCCTGTGACTCCCATAACCTCCAAAGAAGGCCCTCCTTCTACTCCAGGGGGACGCTGGGAAACACTGAGCAGGACAGCACCTGGCTTTCTCTGTACACTCGGAAGTCTAAGAGAGTTCCTTTCTTCTCCTACCCTGGGCGCCGTTATTAACTCCAGCTGGGCGGCTATGCAGCCTGGGCCATATTAAAGTTTTGCAGAGTGTTCTCAGTACCCCATAAATCAGAGAAGTGAAGGGCTCTGGGGACACCAGATGAACAAGGTATGCATGTGGATGTGGTTCTTTACTTGGGAGGAAACCAACTTAGAGGAGAAATGGTTTCCAAGGGTCCTGGAAAGAGTAAGAACCAAGGAGCCAGGCTTGGGGAGAGGCCCAAACTACCTTGGGAAATACAGTCATGTGCCACTAAACATGGAAGGGACCCAGAAAAACAAGGTTAGGGAAATAGGTCCTTGTATAACATGGAGGGCGTGTCTATAAACCTCGAGATCCAGGAGCACTGTACATGGACTCCCCTTGCAGCCACAAAATGCTGCAAACACAAGATATTGACAACTAAGACTTTTCTAGGATTGTGGTACTCTAAATGTTGTATGTGGTAGGTACAGCCAGGGACACTGTTTATCATTATCAAATACCTCGTCTTGCTCATAGTTCTGTGCTGTGTTTTTAAAGACCTGTAGACCAGTTGTGTTTACGACAGTGTCACCAAAACATGGGGCTGATATCCCCTGGTTTGCAGAGAATAATCTTGGCATCCTCACTTGATGGTCTTTGTGTCTTATAAAAACACTAATCTCATCCCAGGTGCCCTTTCCTAACCACTTCTGTGTCAGTGATATCGCTGGGACAAAAGATCTGACCAAAGTAATGTCATATTTCAGGTTTCAGGTGGGGAAGTCAATGAGAGGAGTAAAGGTAGCTGGTCACACCGTGCCCACAGTCAGGAAACAGGAAGCAATGATTGCCAGTGCTCAGCACATTCGGTCCAGGACCTCAGCCCACACATGGCACCACTCACACAGAGGGTGGCTCTTCACCTCAGCCCAACCTAGACATGATTGCCTCCAAGAGATGCCCAAAGATGTGTTTCCATGGTGATTCTAAATCCCATCAAGTTGGCAATCTAGATTAACCAAAGCCTCAACTACCTATCTCAGGCACTGAGGGGTTAGGGATTCAGTACGTGCTTTGAGGCTATCTCCTGCCATCCTGAAGGGTTCTTCCAGTAGGTAGTGAGCATCCTTGATATTCAGCTATTGCGGTCCCTTGGGAATGACATGCCCAGGAGCAGCTGTATGGGAGGATCATGTCATAGATCCTCAGTTCAGGCTGTCCCTGTCTCTGGCAGTGCTCATCCACCTGCGGGAAGGGGCTCCAATCGAGAGTGGTACAATGCATGCACAAAGTCACTGGACGCCATGGCAGTGAGTGCCCGACTCTCTCAAAGCCAGCAGCCTACAGACAGTGCCACCAGGAAGTCTGCAATGAGAAGATCAATGTGAACACCATCACCTCCCCGCGCCTTGGTGAGTACCTCCCCTGACCCTGGTTTCTGGATGCAACTGTTCCCCTTGTGGTAAGCCAGAAAGTCATCTCCTTTGAGCAAGCTAAATGGGCTGACATTTGCTGGGGCTGAAGAAGGTTCAGAGGTGTTTGACCATCCCCCTCACCCTTCTGCCAACACAGGTGATATCCTTAATCCTGCACCAATGTGTGAGGTGGGTGAAGAGCCATGCTTCTTGGTAGAAAGATCCTCTAGGATGTCTGATGGGCTTCTCTTTGCCATGATGGGTCTGCACACAGGCAGGGTGGAAAGGTTACGTTTCTTTGTAAGCAGTTTGACTGTTGGTGCTCAGAACAAGACTGCTTATGTATCTACTACAGTCTAGCCAGTGATTGGGATAAACCAAGGAACATCTAATGTACTGACAAATACCTGTCCAAAGAAACCTAAGGAAGGGGTTGCTCTGGCTATGCTTTAAGGGTACCCTCCATGTCATGGGGAAGTCATGGTGGACGGACAGTGAGATCGATGGTCATGCTGTGTCCACAGTCAGGAAGCAGAGAGAGATGCACGCAGGTTCTCAGCTTGCTTTCTTCTTTTTATTCACGTCAGGCCCCCAGGCATGGAATGGTACAACCCACATTCAGGATGACTCTTCCAACCTCAGTTAACCCATTCTAGATAATTCCTGAAGGACATGCCGAGTGGCTTGTGTCCTAAGTGAACCAATCTTCTGTTAAATTAACATTTACCACCACACTTCTGGGAGCTACTTACCTGCCAGGACGGGCCCTAAGCAGCTTCCATCTGAACTGGGGGAGCTGCTGGGCTCATAGAGGTGACACTCATGTCTGTTGCCAGCATGAGTCTGCTTGGTATCTTTTCAGGGGCCTCCTATGTGCAGGACGTTCTCTCTAAAGGACTAAGACCCTGAAGGAAATGTGAGCCACATATTTATCCTTCAATTCGACACTTTTGCAGATCCTTTTTTAAAATGTCCTCTGTTCCACGTCACCATGTAAATGTCAACAGAAGCTGTAGTGTCCATCACAGAGCAGCTCCTCCAGGCTCGGGACCAAGTTGTCTAGTGTCTCTTATTCTGAAAAGGCAGCAAGAGTATCTCAGTCGGGGGACTGGGTTGGCTACAGAGATAAATCCATAGGAGAAAAGTACCTTTCATATAGTCCTCGAGGTCCATAAGTTTATGCAAGGCTAACAAGGCTAACGTGTATTTGAAGGTCAGGGAGACCTATGGGTCACTTCTGTGTATTTAGCCATGACTTTAACCATGGTGTTCTTTCCACTCTCCCCTTAGCTGCTCTGACCTACAAATGCACCCGGGACCAGTGGACAGTGTACTGCCGGGTCATCCGAGAGAAGGACCTCTGCCAGGATATGCGATGGTACCAGCGCTGCTGCCAGACCTGTAGGGACTTCTACGAAAATAAGATGCGCCAGCCACCCTCTCCACCAAGCTCATGACGGACAGCCAGCATAGTGCTTGCTCAATGCTCTGACTCAAGGTCTGAGGCGTGGCAGTTAGTGAGTGGAGAGCCCTCACCCTACCCAAAAAGCACACCAGCCCTGCAGCCAGGACCCCCCAAAGCTCTCCTCTGCTCCCACAATAAGGCCATCTCAAGAATCCAGGTGCCTAGAGCTAGAGAGTGGACTTGACATTGCCACTAGTCCTTTGAACATAACATACTGTTAACAGCCACTGGATGGCTTTCTAAGGAAAAACTACATGAGTCATAAAAGAATTCTAATTTCCAAGCTCCTATGTACCTCAAACAGGAACCACCTCTGGCAGATAAAAATTATACACACACACACACACACACACACACACACACACACACGAGAACACAAGAGAGAGAGAGAGAGAGAGAGAGAGAGAGAGAGAGAGAGAGAGAGAGAGAGAGCATTTGTTGCTTCTGTTCTGGCTTCCTGTTGACATTTGAATTCCTCCGGCTTGATGTAGCTTTATGGAAATGAGATACCACATTAGAAGAGGCTGTGTCCTGAAAGTCAGCAGTGCCCTGACCAACCAGCCTCTGCTAATAGCTTCTCTGGAAGAGGGATGAGCTGCCTTCCTACGAACCCAAGAACCAAGACTCGGTCTCTGCCCATCTCAAAAACATAACGTCTCAAAATCCTTAGAAATTGCCTTAGAAATCTTGCCCCCGAGAATTTAAATCTGAATAGACCAATAAGAAAGCCAGTGTCACACAGCTCTGCACACCACCTGCGTGGGAGAACATTCCCGAAGAGCTGGATTTGGGAAGGTATCTGCTATTCAGAGCTCAGCTGTATATCCCACAGGGGGATAGGGGAGCCTCTCTTCAAGGTGCTAGGAAATGGGACAGGCATGCATGGTCCAGGGGTTGCTTCCTGACATAAAGGTGTCCTCATCTTCCTCAGGGGTGGCTGGCTCTCAGTTCGCCCCCAAGCACATCCACTCTGGCCTGCACTCCATAAGGCTTTGTACCGTATATACATGCTACAGCTTGGCAACGTAGCTTTCCATTGGCATTGGCCTTTCCTCTAAGTTAAGATGACGTTTGAGACACCTGGGGATACACATCAGTCCTGGGTTCTGCAGCATAAGGGTTGGACTCGAAGAAGATGTGCCAGGACTTGTGGAGGAACAGCCCGTGGCCGAAGCATCCGTCAAGGCTTCTTCTACCCAGTGCGTCACGGTTAGCACCTTCCTTATTCATGGCATGGAAAGATGGAGAAGGTCCGCTCTTCCCTCCCCAGGCCGTCACCCTCACCACAGAACTTTCCCATCTCCAGAAGGCCAGAGAAGTGCCAGGCTGACCTCTCCAAGAGCAGACCAGCTGGTCGACTCACAGCTGCACAGGAGGCTGGCTTTGCTCCGCCTCTTGGAGGGTTTTCATGGGTGCTTATGAACTACCTTGAGAGGCCCATCTTCTCCTGGTGTCAGATGGAAGTGCTCCCTTGGGCCAGTTTCCATGGGATCATCTCCGAGTACTTCTTGATTTGTTACTGGTGCTGTTTCTATTTTTGTTTTGGGTTTTGTTCTGTTTTAATTTTTTCTAGCCCATCACACAGACGTGGTCAAGGTGGCAGGGAATTTGTTTCGTTCCACTTGAACTGAGAAAGGAGTGTTGAGAAGACTCCTTAGGTGCTCTGGGAGTGTCAGAATGAAGTAGCCTACTGGTTGTTACCCCAGTGCTGTGCTAAACACTGCCCCCCCCCCCAGCTCAGGCCTGGTCACCAGCACACTCCCCAGGCTGTTTCGAAAACCCACAAATTCCAGGGAGCTTCAAAGGCAGAGGGGAAGGTGCTGTCAATTTTCCCTCCGTCCAACAGATTCCGTTAGTTTACCCAAAGATATTCGTATTATGGAGCCAGAGACCAATGAGAGCACTAGCATAGCCCACTCAGGAGGCCATGCAATCTTTCTTGTGGCTCTGCAGAGGCAAACTGAGGCAGAGCAAGCCCCCATAGGTGTGCCCTGTCCCTGGTGCCTCTGATGCCTGCCCCTAGCCATCTATCACCTGAAGGAGCCCCACACCACAAACGTTAAGCCTCTCACGCATGCACCTTCTGAGCAAACCCTGGCATGTTCACTTTGAACACCATGATGTCATTCTACCATCAAAGCTCTGGGGTCACAAGGGTGGTGCCCCTGTGTTAAACCCACACTGTCGCTCAAATACTGTACCCTCGTGGTCCCACAGATGTGTCCCTAGGGTCTCTCTGTCTTATGGTGCTATTCACACTGGTGCAAGACAAACCACTCGCCATTGTCTGTGGCTTGATTAAAACCCAGAAAAGGAGCTGTGGTGGCGACCTCTAACCTCTGCTCTTCTGCCATTTTAAAGTCAAATGTATATAGTTCCCACTAGTTAACTTACACTCAGTACTGTATCTGTGGGTTCTGTTTTGTGTTGTTTTACTTTGGGGTGCTGATTATGAAAGAACACAGAAGAGTGGACGACAAACATCGGTTGCCATTAGCCGTGAAAAACTCATCATTTCGTTGGGAGCAAGTTGAACATGTGTAATAAAATGTTTTTCCATAACAGTGTTAAGATCTCTGGATAGAAGACAAGAGCCAGTCCTCAGGGGCTGATGGAGGGGGTGGTGTCCTTCCCTGCTGCAGCAGTAGCCTGGTGCTTCTGAAACATGGTTGTGGGGAACTGTGGCCACTGTCTAGAGATCACTAGTAAATGCAGTGCTGCCAGAGGCCTGAGTCTCCCCAAGGGAATGCTGATAAATTCTTCAGTCCCTGGCCTTTTCCCTGCCTAGGGATGCCAAGGTCTGGCAGTCCCAATGAGGAACAACTCCCTCACTAGGCTGCTGGATGACAGTACTGTAGGCAACCCTAGAGCACAAAGCCTGGCCACACCATACATGCTCACTTCCCTAACAACCTGAGGGCAGGGACATGGCGCCATACTGTGTCTTTATGACTGGGACTGCCACATGGAGCCCATCTGGGCCTGCTTGGAGCAAGGCTGTCACAGCTGTAGTAAGAGAGGGATGTTCCCTCTCAGTGGAGAGAAAGAGCAGTAAGGTTGGAAAAGTATCCAAAATTTGCACCAAATAAAGACAATTTGTTTACCAGAAGAACTTTCAAAGTCCCCCATGGTCACGTCTACCAATCCAATTTTCATTGCCATTGTAAATGCCTGAGGCAGGTAACTTTATAAAGAAAGCTTTAGGTTGGCCCAGGGCTCGGAGGTTCCGAGGTGAAGAGGTTACATACAATACTGGCTTTGCTGCTGGCCGAGTCTCAAGGGAGCACAGAGCATCACCTGCTGAAACACAAAGTGCACTTGTGTGTTTCCCCTGGTCTTGTTCCCTCTTCTGAAGCTGCCAAGATAGAGGGAGGGCCGCTTTGCCCCATGACCTTATCTAATCCTGATCACCTCCTAACCACCAGAACAGCACAGTCAGACCAAGTCCCTACCTCTTAAAGCTTTTTGACCTGTAGTAGATTGAACTTACTTCTGCAAGAGTTCAGGGACCAACCAGTTTGTTTGTTTGTTTGTTTGTTTGTTTGTTTTTGTTGTTGTTGTTGTTTTTACACCTCTGCTCCTGGAAATCCGCAGTTAGTGTTCACACACAGGACCATCTCTCTCCTGCTCCTAGCACTTGAGGAAGCTTTCTCCTTCCTCAGAGCCTTCTGATGGAGGAGGGAGGCCAAAATGTGATGATTATTTAAACACTGGGTAGGGTAACCTCAGTGTTATCTGGTTTGTTGGGTGAAACTGTCATGGTTACCCATTGGTGAGTATTTAGTAGAACAGTCCAGAACACAGAAGACCAGAAGGCCTCCTGGGGTTCCACAGTCCTGCTGTGCAGACCAGCCTAGAGACCACACAACAGGAAATGCACAAGCTACAGGAACTTCAAAAAAGAAGTGAGGACTGTTGGGGATCTGGTTGATCTTTCAGACTGACTACCTGGGACACTGGGGCTTGCTCGCTCACTCCTCCTCTCCCTCACTCATTCTGCCAAGCACCCCAGCAAAAGACCCCCTCCTTCCCACTAGGGAAATCTGCCTCTGTGTCCTTCAGTCTGAGAGTGAAACAGTGTTCACTGTCCTCCAAAGCCACACCACACCAAACAGTGCCCTCTGCTCTTAACTCCTTGCTGCCCTGCAGCCTGCTCCCTGGTTTTTACACCCTGTTCTACCCTGGCATTGGTTTTGATGGGTCACCAATGACTTCCCAGTGTCAGGTTGCTTAGACCAACTAAAGACCTCTCCAGCTCCCAATGGCCCTCCGCCTTACTAATCACCACCCCCAGCTTCTGTAGCACTCCATTCCTGACCTTCCCATTAGCTCTCAATGATGACGTAGCTTAGGCTTAGCCCTGGACCTCCCTTTCACGAAGATCCAAGGCTTTAAAAACTTGCAGTGTCTCTCCCAGAGCATCCTTAGTCCTGGAAACTTCTGAACTCAAACACAACTCCCCAAAGATGTGGTTAGTCTTACGGGAAGCTCCAGGCCTGTGATGTGCCAGTGACAGAAGAAAGAAGAAAGTCAATTCATTCACCCTGTTGTTACAGGGCTTCCACTGATCAGAGGGTACCCATCCACATTCTGAAGACAGTCTGTTCTGCTCGGTTGCCCGATTCTGATGTCTGTGTGAAACATTCAGATCCACCCAGACATGCTTTAGCAGCCAGCTAGGCATCTTCTGGCCAGGTAAAGTGATGTAATATCAATCACCGCACATTGTGACATGTGACACTCACTGTTGTTCTGCCCCTGGGGTCTCATCCAATCTCCACATCTGGTTCAGACTGTAGGTCCAAAGACTGAATCATCTCAGGCTCATGCAGATGTGGCTCGTCCTCAGTGGTCCTAGGTACAAGTCTTAAACACTTTCTCTGTATCCGTGAATACCTAAGAGAAAGAGGTAGGACAGGCAAAGGGATGGACACTACACTACTAGGGAGAGAGAAGCACTCCATAGTCCCTACATAGCAGGTCTGAGGTTTGCTCTGGGCATGCGTTGTCAGCTCCTCCAGGCTTAGTCTTGCTACTGAAGTGTTGATTCTGCATGGGCAACCCTAGTCCCTAGAGGACTCCCCCTGGACACTGAACCATGCCCTTCCTCTACTGCTGAGCCACATCCCCAGCCCAAGGCTCTTCTTTTTAAAACTTCAGGACAGGCTGCCCTTGAACTTACTCTAGCCCAGGCAGAGCTTGACTTTGTAATCCACCCCTTCTGCCTCAACCTCCTGAGGAGCTAGGATTGCAGAAGCCTGTGTCACCACATTTAACTTTGTCATTCATTCTTGTCATAGGAAGCAGCACACAGCATGGTATAGTACTCCAGCCCAAAGTGTCTGAGGCCTCTGCTCTACTGATAGACAGATGTCTGGCCCTGCCTGGCTCCCTTTCTGCTCTTGGGGGAGGGGTGCATGTTTCTTACTGTAGCCTCCTGTATACCTACTGCTTCTTGCCCGTCTGTGGTTATCTTCTTGTCCTGGATGCGGTGCGCCGGTATGATTCTGCAGAGGCTCTATGCAGTATCAGCTCTTTCAGAGCAGAGTGGGAAAGCTAAACATTGGCCCTGAGGAAAGCCTTCCTGGATGCTGTTACCTGCCCCTCCTTCATGTGAACTGTTTTGCTCTAATAGAGATGGAAAAGTGTATAGTCGGTGGCCATTCTCTTTGCAAGTGAACCATGTCATTGTGCCCTACCCAAGATCCCACACCTGGCAGAGACTTCATTCACCCAGGCTAATTTTGGGTCAAAGCTATGGAAGTCCTGTCCCAGTGCAATGGTCTAAGACCGGTAACCTGAGTTCCATCCTGATATCCACCTGACAGAAACAGAGAACCGACTCCACAAAGTTGTTACGTGTCGTAGCATGTGCACGCCATGTTGTGATATGTCCATGCACACGTACTTCCCACACACATAAATAAATATAGTTCTACAAGTTTCGAAAGTCCCCTATCGACACACAGGATTCTAAAATTTTTAAGGCCAAAACATCCATTACGTGGGAATATGTTGGAGATGACATTTCCTGCTTCCCTTCTTTACATCTTTAAGCAACACACTAAAATATACCATCCTTGGGGCCGGCTAGGATAGCTCAGTGAGAGAGCACGTACAAGGTGCTACATTTTATTGTCAACTCCAAAAACCATACAATAAATTGACATTCTTACTAGGTTAAGTATCACAATTTACTCTTGTGCCTACAGAGAGGAAGGCAGTTTCATGGGCTTCACCTGGCCTGCCCCTCTATAATGATTCTTTATGGCCAAGGCCCATCCATTCAAATTCTGTATTCGCAGTCATGCCGGATGATCACTGGGTGGCTTCATGGACCCACAAACCACTATGAACCAAAATGGTCCTGAACCAGGACAATATATTATTTCACTTTTAAAGGGGAAGACTATGGGGTCACACTGGCTCCTGGCTACAACCTGAATCCAGTGTGCAGCAATAATATAAATGTCTAGCACGTTTCCTTGCACAAGTAAATGGCTGAAGACTCCTTTGGGGGAAAGATCGGAACAGACAGCTTTCTGAGCTTTCTTCCTGAGACCCAGCTTTGCCTTCAGTCCATGGATTCTGAGCATGAAATCTGGCTGAGGGTGGAAATCGAAAAATGTGTTACGGCTTTTAAGGGAACGGTTGTTCCTGTGATCATTCGCCCCTGTTATTTAGTGTATAAACTGAGTCAGACCCTTGTCAGACCATACGTATCCTGCTCTAATAGATGGTTCTATTGACTGTCTGTTTCTCTATAGCTAATGACCTTTTCCTGCCTCTACAATGAGATTTCCTTTCATTTTAATAATTACACGTCCCAGTTTCTGACTATTAAGAAAAGCTATACAAGCGTGAGAGGGATGGTGCAGCAGTTAAGAGTACTGACTTCTGTGCCAGAGGACTCTGGTTACAACCTCAGGGCTCACATGGCAGCTCACAACCATCTGTAGCCCCAGTTCCAAGGGATCTGATATCCTCTTCTGGCCTCGTGGGCACTGCATGAGAGTGGTGCAGTCAAACATACAGGCCGAACACCCAAACACTTAAAACAGTAAGTATCTAGCCTCTGTTGTGGTAGGCTCCTAACAATCTCATTTCTGTCACTTCCGACCATTATAAAGATGTGGCCTGGCTGTGGATGGTTCACGAATCTTTAATCTCAGTACTTGTGAGGTAGAGGCAGGTGGATCTCTCAGTTCAAGGCCAGCCTGATCTACATAGCAAGTGCCAAGACTGCCATGGTTTACAAAGACTCTGCCTCAAAATCAAAAGCCCTGCCCCAAGCCCTTCAGTTGTAAGCAACTGGATCCCTTAGGCTGCCAAGGAAGCTGTCTGATGGCGCCCTTCACTTTCAATCGGTGATTAATCAGCTGCAGTGCTTTTCTTGTTTCTTCCCTGTATCCCCGATATTTAGCAAATGTCATTATATCAAGGCCTGATCAATCATATCTCTATTTCCACACATCTTTCAAAAGACTTGAGCTAATGCACCATCAGGGAAGGTGATATCCTTCCATAGAGGCTTCTGTTCTCCAAGGGAGCCCTTGTATCCAGATGATTGTCACTCCAAATTTCCACTTTAGGATCTGCTTACTAGGATTACTAGTGGCACCAAGTATATTACTTTAGAGCGGTGGTTCTCAACCTGTGGGTCCTGACCCCTTTAGGGTCAAATGTCATTTTCAAGAGGGTTGCAGATCAGATACCCTGCATATCAGATATTTACATTATGATTCATAATGGTAGCAAAATTAGTTATGAAGTAGCAACAGAAATCCTTTTATAGTTGGGAATTACCATGACAGGAACTGTATTAGAGGGTCACAGCATTAGGAAGGTTGAGGACCATGAGCTTAGAGTCTCTAGAACCAGTCTCCGAGACGAAGAATTAATGGTTGGAGGCTCACTGCCCTGAGTCCCGCTGACCACCCAATACACTTACCACAGTCCCCAGCAACATCATGATGGAGAACAGGATTGGAAGGTGATGACAGCCTGCGTGCACTGCCAACAGATGCTACCAGTTTCTGTCTCCATGTGTTTCTATCTAGTCTGCTTCTCTGTGTCTCTGCCATCACCAGATGCAGAGTCACAGGCTCCTCAATGTGGTCCTGCTGTAGCTTTCTGTCTTAGTCCCCTTGGAATGGGTGATGTACAATACACACAGCAGAAGTTTACTGCCCAAGTCCTGAGTGATGGGAAGGAAGGCCAAGGTTCAAGTTCCCAGTGTCAGCTGAGGGGTCCTCTGCTCCACAGAGAGTGGCTTCTTACTTCACATGACAGACAGATAAATCTAGATCTCTTAGGCTTCTTAGTTAAAGATCCACGAACCTTGCTCCTGAAGGCCTCATCTTCACGGCTGAATCCCTTCCTAGAGGCCCCACCCCTAAATCCCAATAAGGATAAAATTTCAAAATACGAAGTTTGAGGGAATACAAACACATATAGCATTTTATGACCTTTTATCTCTGGTCTCCAAGACATCCTCCATATCACAGCCAGGGTATATTTGAAGGAGAGAAAATTAAAAGGAAATCATAAAGAGAAGTACAGAGCATCCCCTGCCTAACCTCCTCCACTAGCTCACCTTGGTCCTTCTCCTGCCTCCCTCCACTCTCTCCTGAGCTTCCCACACAGCACCAGACAGGCTCCTCTGTGCCTGCAATCCCTTCACACTCTCCCTATGACATAGGTGTTGTCCCCACTGTTTGCAATGTTCCCCTCCACCCCTGCAGTGTTCCCCAGCCTTATACACCTGTATCCGGCATGTCATAACTCAAGTGTGACCCTTCAGATAGACATTTCCTAAGTAATCCCCCTAATGTCGCTGTTGTGTTTTATAAAAAGATAGGAGAGACCAGAAATATGTTTGGTGGAGGCTCGGTATGGTGTCAGGAAAGTGGGTTCCTCTGCGGGCTCCTGCCGAGACATCCTTTCCCACTCTGAGGTACCAGCCATACAGTGATGATATGGTATAGATCAGAGTTTATTCAGGGCATGGGGAGGGGAGTAGAGAAAGGCAGAAAGAGAGAGAGAGAGAGAATAGAGGAGTAGAGGCTGACCATGTGCAATTGGAGACTGATGGGGAGGGGAATGGGGAATGTCTTAGTCAGGGTTTCTATTCCTGCACAAATATCATGACCAAGAAGCAAGTTGGGGAAGAAAGGATTCATTCACCTTATACTTTCCACACTGCTGTTCATCACCAAAGGAAGTCAAGACTGGAACTCAAGCAGGTCAGGCAGCAGGAGCTGATGCAGAGGCCATGGAGGGATGTTACTTACTGACTTGCTTCCCTTGTCTTTTCTCAGCTTGCTTTCTTATAGAACCCAAGACCACCAGCCCAGGAATGGCGCCACCCTCTCCTCATTATCTCTCCTTTCTTTCCCTCCCTCTCCAGGTCAGGGGGATCACACATCCCCAAGTCAACTCCATTGAGATGCAAACCCATCCACTAAGGATGGGCTCCAGGAAGTAGGGCTTACTCTAGGGGCTGTGTTCCTCCATGCCTTTGGAATGCTACAACCACTTTTTAAAAAGGTGCCCTGCAGCTGTTCACCCAGGACCCTTGCAAACTCACTGGTCCTTAGAAGTTTCAGAGTCTCTGAGCACTCACTTCCAGCTTACTGCTGTGTGTGCCAATCGCACGTTCAACTAAGGATGTATCTCCTGCAATTGGCTTTTTTCGCCACTGAGGTTAGTTTTAACGTGCCAGCTGATAGTTATAAAAACAGCAATCCTGGAAGTCCTGTCCAAGGATTGTTATGTATTAACACATCGTTAACATAGGACATCGAAAAGTCAACATATGATTATAACTGTTGACCTATCATATACTGACAGGTTTTGAAAGCTCAGTGGAAACCAAATGCCATTTTATTAGACGGGCCTGGAAAAGGGAAGAGTTCGTGGAAGTGGTGATGTTACGATGGAGTCGGTTTGATGTGTTAATGGTCTTTGCTAATATTTTCTTTTGCAAAGCAAACAGATCACATACCCACATGTATTACATCATAAGTTTACAACTGTGTTATGTGTATATACCTCCACGCACACATACACAAGGCAAAGTAACACATGGTTGACATGGAATAATCAACTGTGACTTACCTAATGGCTCTGGGACAACTTCAACAGGGTCTCCACATCAACTGATAATCACATGCTCAATTAAGGCAAGAGGCTCCCAAGAGAGCTGCAACACTCATCTAAAGATACAAGTTATGGTATATAAAATTTATTGCCACTATGACTCATATTTTAACTATCCGTTCTACAATGCAAATCAATAAACTTTTATTGAGCAGTGTAATAGATGCAGGGTGGAGGGACAAAAGATGAATAATGCCCAGCCCCCATCCCGGGACAGATAGTCATAACAAGATGTTTATTGTACCCTTCCCCTGGCAAGTAAGAGGCTCTGCCCAAATGTGGAAAAATATTTAAGTCTGTTCAAAACTAATAGGACGGTTGGCTCTGAGCTCAGGATAAACAAACCTTTGCCCATGGAGAAATCAGATCTGCTGCCCTTTTGATCTGACTCGCCAAAGCCAATTTCTCTGAGTTGGACTACCTCCCTCACAAATGGCCTCAGATGAACTCTGTACCTCTGACATAGTGACACTGGCTGTGCTTCACAGACATAGTGACCGCCAGGTGCAGTGAAGAGCCTGCCTGGTCTTTCTCTGAAGATCTACCTTGAGGTCACGATAGACAGACACAACCTGTCTGCACACACCCAGGTGCACATGTGGGCTTGGCTTTCATGCGGCTATTTTGGGGTGTTCAAAGAGATAAAGGGGAGCACACATTTTAAAAGAACGGGAAATCATGGGAAAGATCAAGGACAGAAGAAAAAAAGATCTAAGAAGAAAAGTCAGAAAAATGCAAAAGTCAAAACAGCAGATGAAATCCAGAGCAGATGAAATCCAGAGCTAGAGGAATCAAATGAGGGTTCACCAAGTGAGAGGTAATAACTGAAGAGCTTTACCCATGGAGAGTACAGAGGGACAGACGGATTTTCAAAACTGAAAAGACAGGTAAGAAAGAGCAAAGATATTTTGAAAGTTGTTAACTTATCTCTAATAGTCGCTGTAGAGACCAGAATAAAGGAAATGGCAGAGAGGAGGTGCCTGAAGACACAATGGCCAAAGACAGGAAGGAGTCCTTACACGGAAAGGCACAGCTCCCGGCACAGCAGCTCCTGGGGGTTGGGGGGGAGGCACTGCCAATCCCTCCAGGGGAAGTTGGAATGTACTACTAAACCCTATTCAAACTGTGTCCAATAAACCCTATTCAAACTGTGTCCAATTCCTGCACAGTCTAATCTATGATTAAACTTAATTTTAAACTAGACACAGTAAGAAAAGAACAATAAAAATAGAATAATTATAATTATCAACTTTAGCATATAATTTTTTTCCACAGTTGAGGATATGTTTACTCAATATGTTTTGGTTCCTCGTCAGCATATCTGAATTGCTAACAACACTATGGCTTTGTTTGGGGGCTGGTAAATAAAACAGAGGTGACCTCAATACAAGCACATGGACAAACCACAGTCTATCTAATAACCTGGATGACAATTAGGCAGATAGCATATGCAGTCTGGATACACCAGACCAAGGAATGGTTCACATCCTAAGCAAGGCAGAGCAATGTGGTGCTTTATTGTGCTCCTTAGAACAGAACACAGCTGCTTAGAACTTATGAATGGTTTGTTTCTAGAATTTTCCATTTAATACCTCTTGGACTGCAGATCTTTTGAAAACACAAATATAGATAAAGGGCCATACTGCTATAGGAAAAATAATAAATGAAAGTAAATCCATAGGCTATACATCGTAGTGAAGCTTCAGACACTAAGAACAAAGAGAACATTTTAGTGTTGCTGAGGAAAGACAAGTACCCTCCAAGAAATCACAGAGACGCACAAGGAGGTGGAGAAACATCTTTAAAATGCTGAGAGACTGCCCCAGCTTCTGTCCATCCCATGAACCTCTTCGGTATGGCAACTTCCTCCTTCAGAGCTCTTCAAAAGTTGTTACTTTTATTGAATTTTTTTTGTTGGCCATTTGACACAGGCACACGATCTGTTCTGATTATTATCCTCCTCCAACTCCTGCCCATCTGCCCTCCTTCCTACACGTTCCTTTCCCATATCCGTCTTGTTTTGTTTTGATCCGCTGACACTGGAGCTGCTTCTGTGTGCTAGCAGCCAGCGGGCTCACTAGCGAATACATAATAGAAGAATCCATCATTAGCCAATAGTTCAGCAAGGACGAATAGGTCCCTACGCTCCCCTCCCTGGTCCACGATTGTCTGCTGGTGGTCTTGTGTACCCCCGTGCAACCATCAGCAGCTGCTGTGAGACCCTGATTGTAATAATCATCTCACATGCAAGATGGCGTTTCACAGCCCTTTCCCCATCTTCCAGAGTTCCCTGACATTTCTTAGGCTTTATACCCCATATGCAGCTCTCAGTGGTCAGCCTATTTCCTCACGCAATGGCTTAAATGTACTTTAATGTGCTCCCAAGGGACCACAAGTTGGAACATTGATTTTCAATGTAATGTTGGGAAGGGGTAGATCCATAAAAGGAGGTGCTGAGAGGAACTCAGGACAAGGGAACAGGGCCTCAGAAGGAGCTGGTGTAATTCTCACAGGACCCCAGTTAGCTCTCTCAAGAAAGGAGAAGTAGAACAAACTGCTCCCCTCCCTGTTTTCTGGCTTCCTGTCTCATCCTGTGATTTCTTTCCCTCAGATGTACTCCTGCCACGATACCATCAACCATATCACACAGCGTGAGAACCTAAGCAGAGCTGAGACAATACTGGGATCATGATTTTGAATCCTCAACACTGTGAGCTATAGAACTATATCTTCCTTAACTACTCAGTCTTAGATACTTGGTTAATAGCAATAAAAAAAAATGACCAGTCCAGTCCCCGAGGTCATGGGCTGTTCTTGATCTCCCTTGGGGAACATCAACCCACTTGTGGTGGACTGGGTGGGTAAGTGAGAGAACCATGCCTTCAGGGATAGATGGCTGGCAACCTTCATCTATGACAATAAGAGCTGCCCTGTTTAAGAGGCACAGAGCACTGGTCTCGCTGTCGACAGGTGGGCTGCTGCCCACCTCTGCTATCATATGGATCCCATAGTTCCTTCCAGGGCTCTTTCCTCTGTCCCTTTAACAACATTACAGCTTGCCACCAAGACTGCTATTGAAAGCGCTTCTGGTCCTTGCAGACACCAATGATTTCACTGTCCAAAGCCTACAAGTCTTCGGGATATGATAGGATCAAAGATGGTTAAGACCAGCAGGCCTTGACCGTGATGCAGATGTGGTTTATTGTTGGTTTGTCTCTGTCTCTTTTTGCTTGTGTAATGTCCCTCTCTGCCCCGCCTCTGCTGGGGTCATTCCTGCCATGACACATCATTATGTCTAGCAAAAGCCTTCAAGTACCTTTGGATGCAATACTTTCAGCCACCACAATCTGATTTTATTTCCATATAAGTGGCTCTTTCAGAAGAGTGTAGTAATTCCAAGAAGAGAAAAATTACTACCCTGTACCCTTGAAGAGCATCATGACTCCACTGCAAAGTCAACAGTCTCCTATGCCATCCCAAGCAAGCACAGCCCTGGCGGATAGAAGCCACCCAGGAGAAGCCCTATACCCAGTGCAGCTAGAATTATCCCAGCAGCCCCGCCTGCTCACGCCAATGTCCTGTATCGTCTATTCCCTCTCAGGGGAACCGCAACTCAGGTTCTTGTCCACATGGCTCCCCTGCCCCATCGGACTCTTGATAGAGCCTGGGGTTTCCACACGAAGCCCTGCACTCCTCAAGAAGCTCCCTGCTTAGGGACGGTCCTCTCTATGGCAGTGATCTCCTGTCCTGCCCCAACTTGTCTGCTACTGCGCTATTCGAAAACAAGAGGCAAAGAAGAAGGTGGTCAAGACTCCCAAAAGGACTCAAGACAGACCCAGAGGCACACCCAAGCCTGTTCGCTGCTCCGTGAGAGAGGAACAGATGGATCATTAGGTTGTGTCTAAACAAGTGGTCGGTGGCCAGCTCACACCGGTCCATGCTCGGCAGCCCATCTTCCTATGGCCTATGCTTCCTCCTCAGTTAGAAAATGAGGCTGACTTTTCCTGGCTCTCCTCTGAAAGAGAAAACACTAATAAATCAAACACCAAAATATTTATTCCTCTTGTCTCACTGTCATGTACACTTCCTGAGGGCTGCAGCACCTCTGTCTCTCCACCCTGGACCTAGATTTGTGTAAGATCATGATACGTGTTACTTAACAGGACTCCAGTTGCCTTCCAGAGGCCTGAAAGAAGGCTGGCTTGCCAGATGTGAGACCTGAGGTTGATGTTCGGGTGAAACCATCTAAAAGACCAGATACTATTTAGCTTTGAGTAATCAATCTCCCTGAATGATCCAAAAGCATCCATCACTGTACAGAGTGGGTACGCCCCCAGTCAGCAAGGAATGCTGAAGAGGGTGTGGAAGGCATGGGGGTGGGAGTGGCATTCTCTGCCCTTATGTCGCCTCTCGGGGCCACAGAGCAAGAGCTTGCCATTCATTCATCATGGATCCCATGAGAATCTCACAGAAGGAACTTGAAGAAGTAAAGATGGGCAAGCAGAGGAAAGAAAAGACTGTTCTGGCATAAAGGACAGAGCTTGCAAGGCAGCAGTGGTGGGTCCATGTTGCTGGCACATGAGTCCTGCATTATGGAATAACACAAGTAGTAGCTAGTGATACAGAGACCACTATGCTTCCAGTTTGGACCCAATGGCCTGGTGCAAACTCAGGGCTCCACAGTATTCCTGGATGGATGAATGAGTTCAAGAGGCCACTGTTTGTAAATACTCAGGCCCTTGAATGCCAGACCAATGGCATTCTGCCTTCAGGCTAGCTGGGCTCCAGGCACTAAAGGACACCTAATTGGACTTTGTTGCTCCTGCAGAGACCACAGCCAAGATAGCCAGGGGTGTTTCAGGGCTAAGCTGGATGAGCCCGTTAAGCCTTGCTTTTAAAATAAATAGCTTGTACTGTTTGTGCCCCCAAGGACAAAATACAAAATATGCTTCATGGAGCCTGTCTCATTCCTTGCAGCATACATATGCAAAGCATTAGCCAGCAAACTCCCCCACCAGGCTTGTTTAGAGAGTAAAGACGCTTGCCAAGGTCACGCAGCACATCAGGGGTGATGCTGAAGCAGCAGTGACCCACACCCCACAGCCTGAGCTTGTGTCTCTCTCTGATTGGTTCCCTCCTGATTCAGCCAAGGCTCAGGGCTAACCTACCAAACTGTGGGCTGCAGCCCTCTCTAACTCTGAATCCTAAGACAGGTCTTCTCTTCTAGGACATTGGAAATGCTGTCCCTCTCTAGGGATTAGAGCGCATTCACAGCAGTGTGGCTATATTTCTAGTGATTGCCACCTCGGGGTCAAGTGGGATCAACCTCAGAAGGGAAAAGGAGATGGTTTGTGTATGCCTGAGAGAAGGCAGTGGACATAGAAGTCAGATGTGGACATGGGTCTGGCCTTCCCCATGGGGAACAGTTGGGTGGTACCATTTCCCAGCTACGGGTGTGAAGTTTCCCTCACTGGTGGACCTCCTTTACCTCTAGGCCTCAGTGTCTTTCTACAAGTCACAGTTTCTCCTCTTGACACTGGAAAGCAGGCCTCTCTGTCCATTCAACAATTTTGCTATTCATTAAACTCTTAATAGCTGTGGATATTAACAACATATCTAAAGAGTTGTTCTATGTTCTTGTGTCCCAGAACACAGAACTGTCAGAGACATGTGGTTGGTTACATTGGAGGCAGTGACAGTCTATTAAGATACACTTCCAAGGAAGAGGCGAGTGGAGCAAAAACAAAAAACAACAAAAAAAGATTATTTAGTAGTTCAAAGGGCCCTGCTGCACAAAAGGTATGTCTTTATATTCTCATCTGCACAGCATGGGCTTTCTTGCCCATGTTCATTCACATGTCATTGTACATACAATGTCATGTACTGTGTGTCTTATTGGCATTCTAAATCTCTACTTAAGGGTGTGTGTTTTAGTATTAGAATAAGCCACAGGTCACCCGCAGATGCTATGGAGCACCTCAGTGCTGCTCTGGTAAGAATTGAGTTGCCCTTGCCTGAGGAGTCTTCCTCTTTGCCAACTTGTCCCTTTAATGTTAATTCCGATCTTCATTCAATCTCTCCCAGGAACTCACTCCCTTCCCCATTCTTTTGCCTCATGAGATGCCAGGCATTATCCAGATCACCATCTGTGTTGTAACTTCTACAGAAAACAGAGGAACACATCGGTAAACAGACATGAGCTTACAGTCTGCCGCTTTTGTCCCAAAGGCTCTGTGTAATGTCGTTCAGGAAGACCATTAATCATAGCCAGAGAGACTGAACTCCAGATGTGAGTCTTGTAGCTTTAGATTGTTCAAAGACCGACTTTTAATGATGGTTCTTCCAGCTCAGTCATGTCTGGATAGCAACAGCAGTGGCATGACCCCACAAGGACAGCCAGCCCTCAGCAAGCTCGAGTCAGCAGGAGGGATAGGGCCAGCAGGGACACCAAGAGAAGTTCTCTGCTGTGTCTCTCACAAGGAAGCAAAGATCAGCGAAGACACTCAACCAAGAAGCGTTATAAAGCTACCTCTACAAGCAAGCCAAGCCCCTCTTGCAGTCCACTGAGTCCTATTTATACTCACTCCAAACATCATGTGTCCTCCAGGGGTCTTGTCTCACCATGTGTCTTGCCTCAGCATGTGAGTCTGTCTGACACCACTCTGCCAAGTGTCCCAAGTCTATGGAAGCGGCAAGAAGTCACTAGCACACCACCAGTTTTTTTGGTGTATTTCTCTTTATGGAGTCACAACAAATGGAGCTCAACAATGCGTGTAAAGAGAACCAATACATGCGTGTCCTTAGCAAAGAATCCTTCATCAAACATCCTTTTACCTGTGTCTGCTTCAGCCAAAGGTTTCTTCATGAGTCTGCCTTACCCAAACATTCCTTCTCCTGTGTCCACTTTCAGTGAAATATTCCTTCACACGTCTGCTTTAGCAAAACATTCTTTCATTTGTGTTTGCTTCAGGAAAACACTCCTTCATGTGTTTGCCCCAGAAAAACACCATCTGACACAATTGACTTTCCAAAGATACCAAAGTTTCCACTTCAGGGTCTATCTTCTATCAGTTATGCAACAAACGTGGGAAGCTTGGGTTCACATCAAGATGGCAACCATCACCTGAGATACTGACTACCTATCCAGAGTGTCAAGCCAGTGTTCTCAGAACAAAACCCACTTCACAGACCTAGGGGAGCTAGGCTCTGGCGATTACACTACAGTTCCTTTGGAAAGAACTGAGACATACTAATACTAGTGGGGCCAAGATCAGGTACTCTCCACTCTTCTTAGACCTCTGAAAGAAAGGCTGTATGGGGCCTTAACACATGTGCCCAGAAGTTTGAACAGCACCATGAACTGGTCCCGATCACATGCCTGAGAATAGAAAAGGTTCTCAAACGGCCTGTGTCTCAGTCTGCACTAGATGCCATAATACAGAGTAACAGACTGTTGGTGTGAGTGACACTCACTGCTCTGGAGCCTGGAGGTCCACAGCAAAGTCTGACTGGGTTTGCTTTCTAGCTCAGGCTCTTTGATTTCTGCCTGGCAGCTCTGTCCTGACATGCTCTTTCTTCTGAGGGAGAAAAGGGAGGAAATTCTGCTGTCATTTTTCATAAATACACTAACCCCAATGAATCAAGGCCTCACCCTTGTGACTTTATTTAATATTTATTACCTATTTCTAAACACACATTGGAGGTTTGGGTTTCAAATTATGACTCTGAGGGAGATTCAAGTCTGCCATCCTTGGTAGGTAGACTAACTATGTGGATAACAGAGCAAAGGAAAGGCTACTTCACCTGAATAACCCTGCTTCTCTAGAGTACATCAGGACTAAGAAGTGGGCTATACATGAAAGAGTGCCTCTGGTGGTTTGAATAAGCTTGACTCATTGGAAATGTTACCATGAGGAAATCCAATATGGTTGGAGTAGGTGTAGCCTTGTTGAAGGAAGGGTATCACCGTGTAGACAGGTTTTGAGGTCCTATGCTCAAGCTCTGCCCTGTGCAGAGGAGACCCTCCTCCTAGCTGCTTGTGATACAGTCTTCTCCTGGATGCAGTTGGATCAAGATCTAGAACATTCTGTTCGTTCTCCAGCGCCATGTCTGCCTGAACACTGCCAAGCTTCCTACCATGATGATAACGGACTGAACCTCTGACACTATAAGCCAGCCCTAATGAAATGTTGTCCTTTATAAGAGCTGCCTTGGTCATGGTGTCTCTTCACAGTAATGGAAACCTTAAGACAGTGCCAGTGTAGAATGGCCTGCTATCTATTCAACAGGACTGTGTGGTAGGGGAACACAATCAGGGCCTGTCAGCTATGACCAGCCAGCATCCCAGCAGCTGAGGAAGATACACTAGTATATGGGAGAGAAGCAGATATCCCATATAACCCTATAGGTTAAAATTCCCTTAGAGATAATGGGGATATAGATTTGTATTACCAGAAAACCCATCTAAGTGCTCTAGAAGCAAAGTCAACTGTAAAAGCCTGGAAGGCTCAAAGTATGCTTGTATTCGGTGGTCACAACAGTGTAGTTTTCCCCAGAACACTTAGGGCCTGATTCCAAGAGCCTTATAGGTAATAAAATGTTCAGATGATCAAGCCCCATACGTAAACCGGCACAGTATTTGTACAGATTCTATGCATATCCTCTGACTTTAAATCCTTTTCTGATGACTTACAATACTTAATACAACGTCAATGTCGTGTAAATGGTGGTTGTTCTGTTTTGTCTAGGGAAGGATGACAGGAAAACAGTTTGCACATTTTCGGGACAGACAGATGCAAATTCTTTTTGTTGTTCCAAATATTTTCAGTCCATGGCTGACAGAGTTTGCAGGTGAGGAACCCATGGTCATGGGGGCCAACTGCTCTTGGGTAGAAGTTTCTCTTGTCTCTGTTCATGTAGACTTCTTCCAGGTTAATGGAGGAGGAATTCCCCAGGTAGAAAGCCCCAAGATCAATAACGGATCTTCCCTGTGGGCAGGTTTGCTGCCCAAGTCTGGAAGGAAGAGCTGAATCAACCTGAAGTAAAATTCAGAGCTGGATTGTGACACAGAACTAGATACTTTTATTACTGAATTGGGATCATATTTTGCAACTTAAATTGACTTGACAAAGTAGCTGGAAAACTATTTTTACTATCTAGGAGAGACTAGAAACTTCTTGGGAGTCAAAGTCTTCATCCAGGAGCAGAAAATGAGTTGGACTCCCTGAGTGTCTTTAAAGGAGCAATGAGAAGAAGGCAGGACACATACACACTCCATGGGCAACCTTGATCTTGGGGCTGATGTGTCTTCCATGGTGCAGGTACATGGGGTACGGTTCTCTTGTGGAGTGGTGGTGATACAGCCTACCATGCAAGACTACTCTGAAAGTTCAACTGTGTATACTAGTGACTGTAAAACCTTAGGGCAATGCCTGGCACACAGCAAGTCCAAAGAGGTGATGGCCACTGCTATTGTTGTTTGTGACAGTAACAGTAGCTGGAAACAATGGTGTTAGGGAGCCCCTATAAGTCAGAAGTCTCTGCAGCTCTAGGCTTGCTGTGTGTCCTGGCCCCCAAAGTTGACTCTCCTGTTAAAGTCCGTTTCCAGTACTACAGCACTTTAAGGAAATCCCAAACCACTCAAGAAATATGGCCTCTCTCCTCAGCCCAAAGCAACTGTTGGATTTTATGTGGAAATCTTAGACTTCTACTTCTCATTTGGTCTCTATTTAGAGCTTTGAAAAAATGAGATGTGCCGTCTATGACTTCTCCCCTGACTCTCACTGAATACCAAACACTGTTTTCCAGAAAGCTCAGCATCTGGACAGCTATCTAGCCCCTGGGATCACCCATGGAGTTGGACTAGTACCAAAGACTGGTTACCACAACACACCGTCTACTCATGAATATCATTAAAGCAAGCTTGGTTCAGAGAAACCTTAAACCTTCAACCTTTGGCTCACTTCTGTCTTTTCTCAGCATTATAGAACATGATTAATGGTGACACCATGCCACAAAAAAAGTTACATGTGGTTGGAAACTCTAATTCACAATTGATGAGTCCTTTAACAATGGCCCTGGATAGGATGGTGTTAATGACTAGTCCTGGTGGTCTACTCCTACCAGAAGCCCATTACCAAACCTACCTTGTGTTTTACAGCCTTCCCACCGGACCCTGCTGTCTGTTCACAGGACAAGAGCTTAGCTTAACTGTTACTAACCATGCAGAATTAGACAGAGATGAATAGACATTCTAGAAGTTACTGCTTCTGCCGCCTGGAGATAAGACAGGAAATGGGATGTTCTTAAAGTCATATGCCTTCACACGGCTCATCTTCCTAGAGTTTTGGTGAGAAGGCAATCTGTCACCAGGAACCTTGGGAGGCAGCCAAAGCCGGTGGCTGGCTGTGCAAGATGAGGTAACACTCTTATAAGCCCGCACGAGGGGGTGAAAGAGCATTTGAGACCATGGGGAATGAAGACACTGAGAAGCCATGGAAAGGAAGACATGGGAGCCGGGTAGTCACAACCCAGGAATGGACACAGACAAACGGTGAGTCCGGTGACTACGGAGGGGGATGTGAGTGAGGGACAACGGGATTGCAGCTTTACTCATTCACTTCTTTTACCATTTCATTTTATAATATTTGAGATTATATAATAATTACTTCATTTCCCACTTCCCTCTCCTCCCTCCAACCCCTCTCATGTACCCTTTGCCTTGCTCACATCCAAAGTCATGGCCTCTTTTTCTTTAATTGGTGCTGGTGCTGGTGCTGGTAATGGTGGTAGTGATGGTGGTGGTGTGTGTGTTTGTGTGTGTGTTTGTGTGTGTGTATACATGCTATGTGTGCTAGCTAGATGTATGTCAACTTGACATAAACTATAGTCATCTGAGAGGCAAAAACTTCTATTGAAAAAAACAAAAAGGCTTCATAAAATCAGGCTGTGGGCCAGCCTGTAAAGCATTTTCTTAGTGACTGATGCAGGAGGGCCCAGCCCACTGTGAGTGAAGTCATGCCTGGGCTGGTGGTCCTGGGTTCTCTATAAGAAGGCAGGCGAAAGCTGGCTGGTGGTGGCGCATGCCTTTAATTCCAGAATCTGGGAGGCAGTGGCAGGCAGATCTCTGAGTTTGGGACTAGCCTGGTCTACAGGGGAAGTTCCAGTACAGCCAGGGCTACACAGAAACCCTCTCTTGTGGGGGGTTGGAGGGGGAGAAAGAAAGCAGGCTGAGCAAGTCATGAGAAAAATGTCAAGTGAGCAGCACCCTTCACGGCCTCTGCAGCAGCTCCTGCCTCTGAGCTCCTGTCCTGACTGCCTCTGATGGTAATCTCTAGTGTGGAAGTGTAAACCAAACAAACCCTTTCCTCCCCAACTTGCTTTTTGGCCACAATGTTTTATCATAGCAAAAGTAACCTTAACTAAGACACTATGTAAGACACGATGGGATACTATTCAGCTGTAAAGGAAAATGAAATCATAAACTCTACAGGCAAATGGATAAAACCAGAAAAAGTCATATTGAGTGAGGTAACCCAAACCCAGAAAAGAAGTGTCACATGTTCTCTCACCATGGCTTCTAGCTCCAAATCTTCAGATGTGAATACATAGCCTGGAAGAATTGCAGAAATCAGGAAAGTAAAAAGGGGTATGGGGTAAGAGATCAATAGAGGAAAGAATGGCAGGTGGTCTGATCATGAAAATGGGAGGATTAGGGAAATGGGGTAAAATAACAGTAAGGTTATCTGAAAAACGTCATAAGAAATCGTATTATTAACTGTCTGCCTTAAAACTACACTAAACATAAGTTCATATGTAAATAGACATATACCATTTAAATAAAATTTTTCATCTAAACTGACGATGGTTCCTCCAAGAGCAAAGACCATTGAACAAAAACTACAACACCAACCATGAAAATCTCTCTTTTGAGTTATTGATCAGGCTTGTTGAAGAAACTCCCAAAATATTACAGTCAACTGCTAACCCTCCAGAGGTGGAAAGTAAGTCCCTACTGCTGAAGACACCATATACTTCAGCAAGGGTCTGGTCTGACCTGCACCCCTCCTCCCTGAGAGCTGCCATAATCCCAGGAGACACCATGCAAACTTCCTAAGGGAAACAACCAACAGTCCTGCCCAGCTAAGATGCCTGTGAACCACAATGCCCAGCATGGCTTGATAACCCTCAGGGTGCAGTCGTGGCACACATACCTTAGTGATGATTGACAGCTCTCCAGTTGGACGTAGGACCCCTCAAGGAGAGGGAAATCATGGCTGCTACTGGAAACCTAGCCTACACCTCAGGTCTATTGAAGCCATGCATCTTGGAACAGAACCTACAAACACCACTTTACTAAACCAGCATAATCCTAATCACATTTTAAATATAAGTCCTTATGCCCACAATAAGTATAGTTTTTATCCTTTATCATGGAAATTTCTTTTTTGCAACAGACAGACCATTATAAAAAGCCACAACTGATCAAAACAGAATTGTGGCATCTCGTCCTAACAGAGTAATCTATAGCACTAGCACAACTTCTGCAGCTAAGGGTCGGCCATCATTTCAGAAGACCAAAAAATAAAAAAATGGGTTATGTCAAAGTCAAAAGGAAAGGGTAAGTGAAGGGCTAATGACCTACAAGCCTCAGATGGACTGAGAAAGTCTAGACAGGAGAGTTGATGACTGATTACACCTATGGAAACTTGTGATAAGGAGATCCACACATAAACTTGCTGGCACCTACCACTACCATACTGCAGGGGAGCCAGACTGCAGGTGGACTTCCATCTCCAACCTTCCCCCTTATCCATCCCACAAGATCCCACAGCATGTGTGCACAGTCCCACCTCTGCAACGAGCCTGCAGCCTTCAGTTGTGCTGGTTAAAAGAACCATTCTGCTCCTGCAGATGCCTGTCAGCTTCCTTCTAATTCCAAGTTAATTCTGATCTAGTAAGAATAAGAACAGGAAGTCTACTGTGAGATCATGTCTCTTATTTTAAAGACAACTGTACAATATATTATAATTAATTATAAGTCTGTATTGGTGGGCATATACTATACAGATATTAATTTATGACAATAAGAACATAACAAAGATACAAAAATTAACCCAAGCCCCTCTATAATTGCTATCAAAAGATCAGATATGTTGGAGAAAAATCTGTACACTCAAAGCTAAAACATTAGTGACAGAAATTGGGAAAGGCACAAATGAATAAAAAGACGTTCTGTGTACATGTATTGGAAGAACATTGCTAGAATGTCCTTGCTACTGAAAGTGATCTCATGCTCACTGCACTTCACATAAAAACACCAATGATAGTTCTCATTGAATTAGAAAAAAAACAATTTTAAAATGCAAGTACCTCAAAGTAATCTTGAGCAAAGTGAATAAGGGTGGAGACATCACATTTCTTGACTTCAAAATACACTACAAAGGATACCATAACCAGAACATGTTACTGGTACAAAAGACACATAAGCCAATGGCACAATATACAACACGGAGAAGGAAGCCCACACACCGTTGATTTGCCATTCACAAATTAGCCAAGAACACTTCATGGTGATAGACCACTCTTCCATAACTTGTACCAGGAAAACCAGATAATTACATGCAGGAAGGCAAATAGCTGTGTGCAGGAGAATGGGCTCAAACCCTTATACCTTGTGCTAGTGACAAAAACATTCCCAGTGGGTAACCACTGAAATATAAGACCAAAAACTAACTATAAACATATTAAAAATGAACATGAGGAAAAGTTTCATAAAATGGTTCTGAGAAATCAAGTTTAGCTGTGACAAACAAACAAACAAACAAACAAACCCCACAGGCAATGGACCAAAAAATAAAAAATGGGTTATATCAAAGTCAAAAGCTTCTGCATCACCAAGGAAACAGGAAAGAGACAGTATGCACTACAAAAGAGGATGTCTACAAAATGTACATCTAGTAAGGAAATAACATGTGAAATGTACATGTCTGATATGTGCAAAGCACCGAAGGGATTCAGCTCAACGACAATAAACAAAAGAACCTGATGTTAAAATGAGCAAAGGGTCCCAGTAGTCACCACTCAAAAGTACTCGTAAAAATATGAAAAAGAAAATCTTCCCATCAAGGAAGCACAGATCAGAAAAGACAATGTGGATGCCCCTTGCCCTTGTATCAAAAAGATGAAAGCTTTTATTGTAGATATAAGAGAACAGCCAAAGGCATCTGGAAGAGTCCAGAGCAGGGAGAGAAAGAGGTAGACAGGTCATGGCCAGCGCTATCTGTGAGAGAGCAGAGATAGCAGGGGATAGAGGCCAGAGAAAACCCTGGAGAGAAGCAGGAGCTGGGGGAGGGGAGTAGCTGCAGGGAGGGAAGCCTAAGAGCTGGAGAGAGGTTAGGTTCTGGGAGAAGGTGAAGGGATGGGATGCTAACACAGACTTTGAAATGTGCAATGGGACTTGATAGTAAAGTAGCCTGGAGGCCAGCATGTGCTTTGATATGCTAATAGACACTACAGGTAGCTATTTGTCCCTTCTGCTAATGTTGAGGGAAATGAGTCCTTTTGGTAGAGGGTAACAGCTTCACAGGTTCCTGAGAAATTCTGGCTTTTATCTACAGCCAGAAATCCTTCTATAGTCCAGGTTGAGCCCCTTTCTAGATATTTGGGCTGCCTCTTGGAGTCTGGGAAATTGGGAGTTTCCTTCGGATCTAACAGTAAGTGTTGATGGGTAGGTAAAGGGAACCTACTCCATTATTGGTAGAAATATGAACACAGCTTTTATGGAAAACAGTCTGGGTTCTCAAAGGGTGAGACATTTGACTGTCAAGATACAAAGGAAAAGAGTGTCATACTGACTGACAGATGTCTGTAAGCCATGCTCACTGCAGCATTATGCACAGTAACCAAGACCTGGGAGCAATGTGTGTGTCCACCAACAGTGAGGACCCAGATATGAGGGAGTATAAGTCTACCTTTAAAAAAGAAGGAAATCCAGATATTTAAACAAAAGAAAACAAAACAAAAACAAAACAAACAAACAAACAAAAAACATGGGTGAGTCAGGAGGTCATTGTGCAAAAAGTGAAATAATTTAGCCACAGAAAGAATAATTGCAAGCCATTTCCCTTACTTGTGGAATGTAATAATGGGTGTAATGGGAATGATGG
The DNA here is from genome assembly GCF_004785775.1 of Grammomys surdaster. NCBI lineage: Eukaryota > Metazoa > Chordata > Mammalia > Rodentia > Muridae > Grammomys > Grammomys surdaster. Next base: position 8,163,045 of record NW_021604712.1, on the reverse strand, counting down.
GAGTTAGGCGTTGTATGGTGGTTTTAAAGAGAATGGCCTCCACAGGCTCATAGATTTGAATGCTAGGTCATCAGGGAGTGATGCTATTTGAAAGAATTAGGAGGTGTGGCCTTGTTGGAGAAGGTGTGCCCTTGTTGGAGGAAGTGTGTCACTAGGGGTTGGTTTTGAGATTTCAAAAGCCCAGTCTCTCTCTTCTTGCTGCCTATGGATCCGGATATAGAACTCTCAGATTCTTCTCCAGAACCCTGTATGACACCATGTTCTCCGCCATGGTAACAATGAACCAAACCTCTGAAACTATAAGCCAGCCCCAATTAAATTTTTTCTTTTACAAGAGTTGCTGTGGTAGCCAAACATCGGACAGAAGTTGGGGACTCTTATGGAAGACTTTGGTGAAGGATTGAAGGCTCTGAAGGGGATAGGAACTCCACAGGAAGACCAAGAGGCAACTAACCTGGACCCCTGGAGAGCTCAGAGACTGGGCCACCAACTAAAGAGCATACATGGGCTGGACTCAGTTTCCGTGTAGGTCCCCCAACAACTGGAGTGGGGGCTGTCAGCTGCATTTGAGATGTTAATTAATTAATCTTTTAAAAAGTTGCTGTGGTCATGGTGTCTCTTCACAGCACTGACCAAGCACTTCAACACTGAGTAAGACAGATACGGAGATGGCTCAAAGAACAACAGCGGTTACTTTGAAAGCCTGACAACCTGACTTCAGTCCCTGGAAAGCATATAAAAAGCCGAATGCTGTGCTGTGTATCTATAATCTCAGCAGTTGGAGGGAGGCGGGACAACCAAGCTAGATGCTTACCACACAGCAGCACAAAAAGCAAGAGAAACCCTGCCTCAAAACATGTGGAAGAATTCAATCGTGAAATGTGTCATGCATGTGTGCACTTGGAAATACACAGGTGCACATGCGTGTGTGTGCCTGCACACACGAACATGTACATACACCACACACACATGCACATGACCAAGTAAATAAATAATTAAAACACTGAGTTCACAAAAGCAGAGGGTAGAATGGTTACCAGGAAGTGAGTCAGTAGTGGGGTGCATGTGGACAGGATATACATTTTAGACAAGAGGAATAAGTTAAAAAGATAACTGTGTGACACAGTGACTGTACTTACTAACCATGACAACAGATTTTACATTTTCTCACTACTAGAAACAAGAAAGATTGTGAAGATACCTATACAATCAGCAGTATATAGGCATTCCACAATGTGTACATATTTCAAACCGGCATGTTGTATACCATATGGCAATTATTTATTGACTCAAATCTAAATGTTTAAAGTTTTATTTAGTAGGAAATAGAAGGAAAGGAACAACCAGAGTGAGACAGAATGAGTCCAGGTCCCTGAACCTCAGGTGTCTGTACCAGTTGTAGAATCAGCTTCCATAGTGATCAGAAGAAAGAAGAGGCTGTCAGCTCCACCCAGCTGCGGAAGCACAGACCTGGCACACTGTTACAGAACATGCAAGAGGAGGTGAGCTGTTGACTGAAAGTCAACAAGAAAAATAAGTACAGTCAGATGAAATCTCTCTCTTCAGGGCTCAAGGAATCCTGCAGAAGGAGAGGCAGAAAGATTAGATTATAAGGGCAGGAAGGGATAAAGGACACCAAGGAAAAAGCCCTTCTAAACACAGCATGACTGATACACATAGGAACTCCCAGAGACTATGACAGCATGCACAAGACCTGCACATGTTCAAGCCAGACAACAATCCCAGTACAAAGAAGGGGAAGTGGATCAAAGCCAACATTCCTAGCCCAGAAGCTATCTGATAACCGTACAAATTAAAAATTAGTTTTCTCCAAGGGAATCTAACTACACATACAAACTTCTATTATGGGCAGGCCCCATGCCAGCAGTAGACAGTAGACTGCTAACACAAACTGGACTCTGTCATCTTTGGAGTTCTTTGTCTCATAATGTTTGTCAGGGCTTTTTTTCTTTCTTTCTTTCTTTCTTTTTTTCTTTCTTTCTTTCTTCCTTTCTTAAACTTACAGGTTGTGTGTGTGTGTGTGTGTGTGTGTGTGTAGGTGTGTGCTTCTGGTTTTGTTTTTAATAGAATCCTGTGTGTACAGATAGGTGTGTGTGTGTCTACATCTATACACATTTCTCTGTGCTTTTTCTTTGGCTCGTTTTCTTCTGTTTGTTTTGTCTTATTCTGGTTTGCTGATTTTTTTTATCTTATTTTATTATTATTCGTAGATACTTGTTTCTTTTCTAACAAGAGACAGAGTGTTGATTCTGAAGTGGGGGAAATGGGGAGTATCTGGGAAGAATTGGAGGAGGAGAAATCATAATCAGACTATATTACATTTTAAGAATCTGTTTTCAATAAAAGAAAAGTAGAAAGAGAACAATGGAATCAGGAAGACCTGTACTTGAACCTTGGATATGGCTTTGAGGGATAGTGGCACCTGAGAGAGGTTATCCACATCCTATGCTAATATTACCTTCTCTGAAGCATACCTACCTCCAAACATACCTAATATACAGGCTGCTTTAAGAACGATCTGAGAGCCTAACACTGGGAGGGCAGAGGCAGATGAATCTCTGTGATTTCTCAAAATGGTCTACGTAATAAGTTCTAGAATAGCCAGGGCTATACAGAATGGCCCTGTCTCTCAAAAAAAAAAAATCTAAAACATAAAATAAAAAAAGAAGAAAAGAAAGAAAGAAAGAAGAAAAGAAAAAGAAAGAATGAGCTGTGCTCTGCTTCCTGGCCACCAAGACACATAAGTCCCATAGCTATATGTGGCCACACTATAGGCACAGAATCAGCAGGGCTAAGGAATGCAGGCTAAAACATCTAAACAGTGAGCAAAGTAAGCAACCCCCTCCCCTATCCCAGCAATAAGAAAGCTGACAAATGCAATCTATTTCTGTGAAATATTACCAAGTCAAACTTCCTTATGCCACCTCACCCAGGAAAAATAATCTTCCTATATTTGCTGCCATTTTACATTTGTATGTTCCTCCTGTACATCTTACCAGGCTGCACTCTGTCCAAAAAAAGAATTAACTATTTCATAGTATATGGAATACAGTTGATAGAGTAAGTAATTATTATCTTCTAAAGCATGAAGGAGGGATGAAAGGCACAGAGCTGTATAGGTGCAAGGGCTTACCACACTACTAAAATTAAGTTACAAGTTAGATTGTAGTACACATTAAGTAGTTAAGTTGTTAATGAGAACAGTCCAGGCAAATTCTAAGAATATAACTTAAAACCATACATAGAAACTGTAAAGAATTAAAATTAAACTATATCTTAATACAAAAAAAGATAGTAATAAAGATGTAAGAAGATTTGTGGAAAACCAACAGAATCCATGGAAACACCACCCTATCTACAACCACATTAAATATAAATGCATCAAAATCTTCAATTAAAAGGCACAAACTATCAGCAAGTTAAATAAATGTCCACATGGTATACCATCTATATGTCAATCCACTTTAGAATCAAAGACATAAATGCTAAATGTTAGCAAGAGACACAGAGTACTGATGAGAGCGCTGCAACACCAGCATCACACAAAGCTGAGGGAATGACCTAAGATGCTACTGGAGACAGGAAAAGGTTTGTAATGATGCATACAGCATGCTAATAGAATAGTACTAATATTACACATATCAATGGAACTAGATAGAATACAGAAAGGGGAAAACACATGATTACTTCAATAGCTTCAGAAGTACTTGACAAAATAGCACACTAATTCATGATTAAAATATTCAGCACACTGGGAATAGATAGAAAGTTGAGGAGTAAAGTGAAAGTGGCTGACCAAAATCCCTGAGCTCTTGTCCTCAGGCCAAATACAGCCAAAACAATGAAGAAACAACTCCACTCAAATGAAAGTAACTAAAGAGGTATGCTATGGCTTGAACCTGAAGTCCCCTGTAATCTCATGTGTCCCTAGGTTGGTGGCACTGTCTGGGGAGGCTAAGGAAGGTGGAACCTAGCTAGTGACAGTGGATACATATTACCCCTCAATCCTTTCTGTCACACTCTGCTTTCTGATCCACAGCTGGAGTGTAAACAAGCTCCCCACCTCCCCCCCCCTCTCTCTCTCTCACACACACACACACACACACACACACACACAGCCACTATATATACTTTACCTGCTGGGCTGGGCTAAAACCCCCCATGAACAAAATAAATCTTGTCCCCAGTAAATTGTTTCTATTGACTATTTGGTCACAGTGACCATGACAATGAAAATATTAACCAATACTTGTTATGCTCAGATCTGAGGGTCCCCAAAGACCACCAGGAGTTGAGCTTGTATGCAAAAGCAAAGAGTTATTATTCAAGCTTGAAATTAGACCCTCGGACTCCTTCAATTCAGCGGGGTAGCACAGAAGGCCCCAACACCTAAGATTCAGCCCTTTTATTGTGGTTGCATCAGGTGAGGGGCTTTTCAGCTTGACAGCTCCATGATTAGCTTGGCTCTCGTTACTGGGACTTGGCGCAAGATCATTGGCTAACGACAATCTCAGTTGGTTTATGCAATCTACCTATATCTATAGTGTCTGGAACATTAGGTATTTTCCCACCAGCTCCTAATCGGCTTGTGTCTAGGGTGGTACCTTCCTGGAACAGTCTGTGGTCTTTCCAGTAATTAGAGTTTAACCTGAGGACAGGTCCTAGTATATAAAATGGAGGCCTGGTTACAAGATGGAGTCTGTCTTGTCAAGTTGGTGCCCTTCAATACCAAGAATGCTTGAGTCTATCAAAGAATAGCAGTATTTCCCACAGAGCACAGAAACCTAAGGTGGTACATAGTAAGAAAATAAAATACTTCATTCTGCTACCACATCCTCAGGATGGGCTCAGAACCAGGAGGCTTTTCCTCCACTGTGGAGAAACCCTGCTAATTAAGGTCACAGTCTACAAACCTTATAGCTCCTCTGAGCTCAGTGCAAAATGGAGGACTCCCTTTACCAGTAGGGCTTCCCCTTCTCTGACCTTGTCTAGAGAGCCCAAATTCTACATACTCTACCTGGGGAAGGTTAAGTATAGTCCTTGGCAGACCTATAAGTTAAACTTCCTGTTTTTCAGATAAGAACCCACCCAACAAGTACCTGGGATTCCTGGAATGCTTCTCCATAAAAATGAGGTAGTCCCAGTACCTTAAACTCTAGCCAATGATTTTCATTTACCCTGAAAACTCCTTCCCACTCTCCAAGATCAATTTACAGCCCTGGTTTACCCCAAATAAAGTGTATGCAGGTAAAGAGTATGCCCATAAGCTAAGCTTGTAAGAGAGTTGTTTCACTGAAGATCATTGGAAAAGGCCTTCATCTGAAAGAGCTGTAACACTAAGATCCTCAGAGAAGGCCTCCCTCCCAGCCTAACCAGAATCCTGCAGACCTCACACCATTCTGGACTGTGATGGTTTGTATATGCTAGGCCCAGGGAGTGGCACTTTTAGAAGGTATGGTCTTGTTGGAGTAGGTGTGTCACTGTGGGTGTGGGCTTTGAGAGCCTCTTACTAGCTGCCTGGAAGCCAGTATTCTACTAAGCAGCCTTCAGATGAAGACGTAGAACTCTCAGCTCCTCCTGCACCATGCCTGCCTGGATGCTGCCATGTTCCAGCCTTGATGATAATGGCCCCAATTAAATGTTATCTTTATAAGGGTTGCCTTGGTATCTATTCACAGCAGTAAAACCCTAACTAAGACATTCATTCGGCCTGAGGTGCAGCTGCACCTGGATACCCTGAGAGAAAAAAAAGAGGACATGGAACCTCAGATGGCCCCAGACATGCATACCACACTGGACAGGAAACAGTAGAGGACCCAAGTGGCTCCCAGCACCACTCCAGACACCTACTGTCCTCACAGGCACTAAAGCCACCTGAAGGAGCTGCCTATATAGACCACACAGCTGCATACTCCTCCAGGACTGTGTTTCATACCCACAGCCCATTCAACCATTGTACTACACTACAATGGAGTACAGACTGCCCCCTGCCCCATCACAGCATCCTTATATTTCTGAAGGGCTCTTTTAAGGTCATGGACTCCAGTCTGTCATCCTAAGAATCTGCATTAGATTATCTCATATCTTCTACAAAAAGGTAAGACCCAAAATCCATGGACCCCAGTTGTCTAAGAGACACGATGACCAAGGCTACTTTTAAAAGAAAGCATTTAATTGGGGATTTGCTTACAGTTCAGAGGATTAGCCCATAACCATCATGGCCACAGGCAGGCAGACACGGTGCCGGAGCAGGAGTTGAGAGCTTCTATCTGATTCACAAGCTGTAGGCAAACAGAGAAACTGGAAATGATGTGGGATTTTGAAACCTCAACGTCCCTCTCTACTACCACCCCCAGTGACACGCCTCCTCCAGTGAGGCCACACCTCCTAGTCCCTCTTAAAGAGTGTCACTTCCTAAAGACCAAGCATTCACGTATCTAAGCCCACAGGGCCATTCTCATTCAAACCACCACACCAGCAGCTTTCAGGTCATGTGCTCTGAAACCTAGCACCCATGGGTCATGTTAGACCCAACATGAAGATGGGGTTTTCTCAGCTGTGTCTCCCTATTATGAGAAAATAAGATTATAAGGGGTTACAAAACAGCTATCCTGCAGCTGCCCCAAAGTCCTATAGCCTGAGACACCATTATTGCTGACGGTGATCAGAACTGATATTACTAAGCTAAAGTCCACTGCAGGTGTCTGGCTTCCTATGCATGCCATTCTATAGACTGCTTTGTTTTTGTTTTTACCATTCTGTAAAATTTAAAGCCGGCAATTATCTCCCAGACACAGAGTCACAAGAAATGTAAAAAAGTAAAGATACATACCATGAAATAAATGCAGGGATTCCCCCAGCAACTGACCCTAGAGAACATTCACAAAGTGTAGGAAGAGAGACTGAATGGGCAGACTAAGGAAAGTCAGCAAGGGATTTTTTGTTTTGTTTTGTTTCGTTTGTTAAGTACAGACAATCTCATGAAATCAGAAAAACAACACATGATTTGGATGGTAAGTACAACATAGAACTCATGTTATCTCTGTCTGTTCCTTATCCGAAATGCTTGGGACCAGAGATCCTTGGGTTTCAGAGTTTCTCAGGTTTGAAGTATTTGTATGTACGAAGTATTTTACCAGTTGATCGGCACTAATCCAAAAATTAGAAATTCAAATGTTCTTTGTGCAGTGTGTTAGCACTACAAACGTTTCCGATTTGTGAGCATTTCAGATGTTTTCATTAGGGATGCCCAACTTACAGAATAAAATAATCAAACACAGATTGGAGAGCTGAAGACTGCAACAGAGGAAATAAAGACGCAGTGGAGAGCTCCGGCGGCCTTAGATCTGGGACAGTCTCTGAATTGGAAGGCAGGGTTTTTACAATTACCCATTCTGGGGCTGGAGGGGCAGCTGAGCTGTGCTGCTGCTCTTCCAGAGGACCAGAGTTCTAGTCCCAGCACTTGTTGCTCCACTTTTAATGAACCCAGTGCCTTCTTCTGGCCTCCAAGGATATCGGGCACATATGTAGTGCACATACCCTTACAAATAATAAAAATAAAACAGCTTAAATTACCCACTAACTGAGGAAAATAAGAACATTTTTAAGTAAAGATGAGCTGGAATCACTGCGTGAACAAGGGTGTCTAAGTGAATGTCTCTTTCAGAGAAAGAGACAAGCACAAGAACTTATTTTAACAAATAACCGAAAACTTCCTGTGGCTCAGGGAAGATTTAGACATCTCTATGCATGAAGTCAAAAACTCCCCCCAAAAGATTCAGCCTAAAGGGGTTCTTGTCAAGGCACATAAGCAAACTGCCCACAGCCAAAGCAACACATTTTAAAAGCTGCAAGAGAAAGTCATCAAGTCATATGCAAAGGGACTCCTGAAAGTTTAGCAGAGATTGGAACGGAATCATCTAAGTGCTGGGAAACAACAACAACAACAAGAAAACAAAACAAAAAAACAACAACCCCCCCCCTGACATCTAACAGTTTTCTATCCAGCAAAACTGTCCTTCAGAAAGGAAAGAGAAAGCCTTTCCCAGATAGACAAACCTTGAGGAGAATTATTGCCAACAAAACAAAGAGAAGGCTTAAGGAAGTTCAAGTGAGAATGAAAGAATGCCAATTGCTTACATGGGACTACACAAAGGACTGAAGGGCTGTGTGGTGGTAGTGATGGAGGTAGCATAGCACTCTAGTGAGCAGAGGCAGACAGATCTCTGTGAGTTCAAGGCCAGCCTGGTCTACAGCGATAGTTCTAGCAATAGTTCTAGGACAGCAAGGGCTGCACAGAGAAACCCTGACTTGAAGAACAAAAGAATGGAAGGATGGGAGAATGGAAGGAAGGAAGGAAGGAAGGAAGGAAGGAAGGAAGGAAGGAAGGAAAGACAGACAATACAGGAAGTATGGGATTTATTCACTGAAGACAGCCAAATCCAGCAGTGTTATGGTTCTTTGTGATTGAACATATCTTTAATATAAAGGTTAAAAATTAAAACCATCAAAAATAACTCTAGGGCTGGAGAGATGGCTCAGCATTTAAGAGCACTGGTTGCTCTTCCAGAGGTCCTGAGTTTAATTTCTAGCAGCCACATGGTAGCTTACAACCATCTACAATGTGATGTGATGCCCTCTTATGGCACACAGGTATACATGCAGATGGAGCTCTCATACATTAAGTAAATTAATAAATCTTAAAAAAATTATAGCTACAGGAAATTATTAAGGAATATATAATATTAAGGACTGAGGACATAGCTCTGCAGTAGAACACTTGCCCAGGATATTTGAGGTAATGGGTTCAAGTCCCAGAACTGCAAAACTTGTCAACTATTCTTATGAAATATTTAAAAATGTAAATCGTTACATCAAATATATAAACTGTGTGGTCCAGGTTAAAAGGCTAGAGGGTTTTTTAAGTTTTAATTAATACATATATGTAATACATTCTGGTCATAGTAACTATCTCTAATGACCCTCCAATGCCTACCAACCCTCCTCCTTCTTCCAATAGGTCCCCTGGTCTGAGGAGAAATTCACAAACAACTGACCAGTGTATGCCGAAGAAACTCTCACCACAGTCTTTTCTTCTAGATAACTACAACCTGAAACTCTCTCTAGGGAGAGAGGTCTACAAATGAGTTTAGGCGGCCCCTCCTACTCATTCAGCTGTGTATGAGCAGCAGTATATAACAAATGTTGAATTTCCAGGCCTCTGGCTCATTTCCATGAGAGTGCAAAGCTCGCTCAATCCCAGCTTTTCTGCCCATGTGTCTGTCCTGTCTTCATTCGCTATCACCCCGGTCACATCAGTCCTAAAGCTGTGCAGGTCACAGCACATGATCTTATGTCTAAAAATCCCAAGGACGATTAGAACTAACAAATTCAGCAAAGTGGCAGGACACAACATAAATATACAACATGAAGCAGTGCTACTGTATGCCAGTAGTAACGTATTTAAAATAGAAATCTAAAGAACAATCCTATTTACAATGGGCACAAAATAGCCAAGAATAATTTTAACAGCTCTGTGGGATCACAGAGAATGGAGCAACACCCTGTCTTAGTCAGGGTTTCAATTACCGCAATGAAACACCATGACCAAAAGCAGCTTGAGGAGGAAAGCTTATTTCACCCACAGTTTCACAGAACAGTTCACCATCAAAAGCAGTGAGGGCAGGATCTCAAGCAGGGCAGGAACCTGCAGGCAGGAGCTGATGCAGAAGCCATGGAGAAATGCTACTTGCTGGTTTGTTTAGCCTGCTGTCTTATGGAGCCTAGGACCACCCACCACCCACAATGGGCTGAGCTCTCCTCATCAAGGACCAAATAAGAAAATGCCCTATAGCTAGACCTTATGAAGACATTTTCTCAATTAAGTTTGCAATCTCTATTCAAACCAATGACATCCTTCCCAGGAATAGATCAAACGACACCAAATTTGTACAGAACCTTGAAAAAAAAAAACCCTAAAGAGACAAAGCAATCATGGGCAAAAAGAATAAAACAGGAAGTACCACCTGACTTCAAAATATATAATAAACTGTAGTCATCAAACCAGCATGGCTTTGGCATAAAGACACAGGCCGTGAAACATAATCAACGAAAAGGTGAACCTGCATGTCTACAGCCAACTGATTTTCAACAGAGATAAAATGTAATGCCAGTAGAGAGAAGATAGTCTTTTCAATAAATGATGCTGGAAAAATTGAGCATACGTAGGCAGAATGATGGTAGATTCCTCTCCCACGTTAGCTACTCAATCCCTGGGCCTGAAGAGATGGCTCAGTGGTTAGGAGCACTGACTGCTCTTTCAGAGAACCTGAGTTCAATTCCCAGTACCACATGGTGGCTCACAACCATCTGTAATAAGATCTGATTTTCTTCTCTTGTGTGTGTGGAGACAGAACACTCATATAAAATAAATATTTTTTAAAAGTAAACTTAAAAAAATAAGAGAGAGAGAGAGAGAGAGAGAGAGAGAGAGAGAGAGAGAGAGAGAGAGAGAGAGAAATATACTGATCTTTCAGAGGACCCAAGTTTGGTTTCCAATGCCCATGTCAGGAGGCCACAACCATCTGTGACTCCAACTAAGGAAATTCATATTCTCTTCTGGCCTCTGTGGGCACCTGCAGTCATGTGCATATACCCACACATAAACACATAATTAAAAAATAAAAATAATTAATCTTGTTTAACTCAAAATGGATTAAGAACTTAAATCTAAGACCTGAAACTATGAAACTACTAGAAGAAAACAGAAGAAAAATGCTTCAGGACATTGAGACGCGTGAGAATTTTTAAATATGATTCTAAATGCACAGAAAGCAAAGGCAGAAACGCACAAACCAAACTAAAAAGCTGCTGTGCCAAGAAGACAAAATTCACAGAATGAAGAGGAGGCCTGCAGCACAGAAGGAAGCAGAGGCAGCCTGCAGCACAGAAGGAAGCAGAGGCAGCCTGCAGCACAGAGGGAAGGATCTGCAAAGAAAGCATCAGATTCATGTAATATCCAGAACTTGTAAGGGACTCAATAGCCAAAAATTAACAAAAAAAATTAAATCCATGATTTAAAAATGGACAGTAGATTCAAATAGATATTTCTCCAAAGAAGACACCCATGTATGAAAATGTTCAGTATATGAAACATTGGAAAAATGCAAATCAAGATCCATTGAGTGATCACCTCACTCCAATAGGAATGACTAACAAGAAAAAAGAAAAAAAAGGAAGAAAAAAAGGAAGGAAGGAAGAGAGGAAGGAAGGAAGAGAGGAAGGAAGGAAGAGAGGAAGGAAGGAAGGAAGGAAAGAAGGACATATGGAAGAAAGAAAAAAGGAAGGAAGGAAGGAAGGAAGGAACAAAAGAAGGAAGGAACAAAAGAAGGAAGGGAGGGAGGGAGGGAGGGAGGGAGGGAGGGAGGGAGGGAGGAAGGAAGGAAGGGAGGAAGGAAGGAAGGAAGGAAAGAAGGAAGGAAGGAAGGAAGGACAGAAGGAAGGAAGGAAGGAAGGAAGGAAGGAAGGAAGGAAGGAAGGACATATGGAAGAGAGAAAAAAGGAAGGAAGGAAGGAAGGAAGGAACAAAAGAAGGAAGGA
>NW_021604712.1:8023379-8151326 GCF_004785775.1 Grammomys surdaster | reverse complement strand
AGGAAGGAAGGAAGGAAGGAAGGAAGGAAGGAAGGAAGGAAGGAAGGAAGAAGGAGCTACTTCATGATGTAGCAATCCCACTACGAACAAAGTTCATAGACAAGGGTACTGACGTCAGTGTGTTGAAGACACACCTGCACTCCTATGTCCTTTGCAGTTCTATTCACAACAGCCAAGAAATGGAAACAATCTATGTGTGTATTCACTGATGAGTGAACTTCTTAAGACCGTTTCCCCCTTTATTAAACATATTCTTTTCTCATACAATACAACCTAACTCTAGTTTCCCCTCCCTCTGTTCCTCTCTCGATCCTCCCCACCTCCTCCCCATCAATCCACTCCCTTCCTATCTCTCACTAGAAAAGAACAGGCTTCTAAGAGATAATGACCAAACATATCAGAATAAAAAACAATGGAATAAGATAAAAGCCATCATATTGAAGTTGGGCAAGACACACCAACAGAAAAATAAAAGAGCCCCAAGAGAAGGCACAAGAATCAGAGACCGATTCATTTACACATGCAGGAGTCCCATGGAAGTACTAAACTGAAAGCTATAGTATATATACGGAAGACCTGATGCCCACCCGTATAGGCCCTGTGCTTGTTGCTTCAATCTCTGTGAATTCATATGAACTTGGCTCATTTGTTTTTGAGGGTCTTGGTCTCTTGGTGTCCTCCATCCCCTGTCTCCCCTATTCCTTCTGTCTCCTCTTCCACAGGGTTCCCTGAGCTCTGAGGGGAGGGATTTGATGGAAACATCCCATTTAGAGCTGTGTGGTCCAAAGTCTCTCTCTCTTCTTCTTTTTCTCCTCTTCCTCCTTCTCCTTTTCCTCCTCCTCCTCCTCTCTCTCGTCCTCCTCTTCCTTTTCCTCCTCCTCCTCTTCCTCCTTCTCCCTGTCCTCCTCTTCTTCCTCCTCCTATTCTTCTTCCTCTTCCTCCTCGTCTTCCTCCTCCTTTTCCTTCTCTTTCTATGTAATATCTGGATGTGGGTCTCTGGTTTTGTTCCCATCTGCTTCAGGAGGAAGCCTCTGGTGAGTAGATGTTTAAAAGTGTTTTAAATTTATAGAATGAGTGCTGATATATGTATATATCTATATCTATATCTATCTATAACCTATAACGATTATATATAAAATAATGATCTCCAGTCTACATAATTATATAATATAGGTATACTTATATTAGGTAATTAAGTCAAACACATAGAGGCAAGTCCCATGTAACTGGTCTCACTCAAGTGCGGATTCCTAAGATGATCTCCTAGACGTTGGGAGTTGATTGATGGTTACCAGAGGAGAAGAAGGGCAGAGCTGACCAATAGGAACCAAGTTATAGTTAAGAGTAAAAGGTACTGGTGTTCTTTTACACATTAGGTTAACTATAGATAAGGATAGTGCACTACACATTTCAAAACACTAGACGAAATTTTTTTTAATATTTCTCTACAAATAAATGATGCTTGATGCAATATGTTTGCCCTGACTTAGACAGTTTACAATGTATCTTTTATACTGAAGCCTCACATTTCATAGATAGATATGTACAAATTTTCGTCTTATCAAACAAAACAAAACAAAAGTAAAGTTATTCAAACAAAACTAAAGTAAACCACAGATCGATGACTTACCTTTCTGCCTTAGGGAACTAGAAGACCAGAGCTGCACAAGGAAGGCACTGGTCATTGTTAGAGCGAGGACAAAACAGAGAACTTTGAAAATCAGTGAACCCTGGAGTCGGTTCTTTGTAAAGGTCCACAAGATTGAAAGCCCCCTGGCTGGGCCATGAACTAGGAAACAGTACAAATAGTCATGTCCAGACTCACAAGCCAGTGTGTGGTGGTAGCTGGCGACTTTGGATCCTGTGTTATTGGGCATAGAAGGCTACACTTGCACTACTTGGTGACACACACTGCCCCCTCTGCCTCAGACAGCAGCAAGGACCAGTCACTCCCCTGAGCCTCCTGCTCTGGCAGCCAGTCCTAGAATCCTTTATTTCCTCTGCCCTCTCAGGTCCACAGGACCAATATGTGCATCTAAGATGGGAAGGCCCTAAAGGGACAGTTGGAAGGGGAAGCAGATGGAACCGCCCCTTAGGACCTGCTCCCAAGCATCCTGCTCCGCTACCAACTCTTCTCTCCCACGTAGGTCTGCTTTTTACGGATCCTGGATGACACCGGGCCCACATGGTTAACCCAGAACAGTCTTATCCAAGCTGATTAGTCACTTGAACAGTTTCTACACTGTAATTCTTCTGTGTCTTGTAAGGCAGCTTTTCCAAGGATTCTAGGGGAAACAGCGTGGGCATTTGGAAGGTACTACTCTTCCTTCTACAGAAGGAGACTTCAGACCCTTTGGAAAGGTTAGTAGCTGGAGCCCTCAGGTATCTCTGAGGAACCAGCTTCAAAGGGGCCCCAAGTACCTGGCCTGGATAAGTGACTCTAACTGTGGAGCCACACATCTCTAAGTCTTAGGAATAAATCCAGCTAACAAGTAAGTTTCTTTCCTTATTCGCCAGCATGACTTATGTCTGAAACAAGTGCCTTCCTGGCTCTTTCTCTAAGAAGCTACAGCCCATATTCGAAGAAACTGAGCCGTGGATACTGGGACAATCTCGACCATCAGTGTTGAGTAGAAAAGCAAATTCAGGTTCTCAGGGGCTCCTAAATTTTGGGTGAGAAATGCTAGTTAAGTCTGGGCTCACGCGACACCGCAGTGCCCCCTGCTGGCCAGGAATCTCCCATGCGGCTCATCCACCCTATTGTAGTCCATTCAATACCTGAGCTACACCTGAGCATGACCTGCCTCTCAGAATTCTATCCTGAATTCAGGCCTTGCCAGGAAGGGACAACAGAACCCAAACCACCTCAAAGCATCGGCCTTGTTCCATCTTCAGGTGATCCAAGCAGGATAATCCCCCCGGGTTTGGAGGCTGGAGGTCGGTGAGTGGTGCTCTTCAACAGACTTACACAGTGGCGTGTGGGTGGGTGTGGGAGGAGGGTGAGCTGGATCACCCCAGCTTTCACCTGAGCAACTCCTAAGGCAAACATTTGACCCCGCCAACTGAATGTGGGAAGGAGTAACATTAAGGGTGAGCATGATCGGAAGCATTCTCACTGCTATTCAAAACCGCCATTCTGAGCCAGTCACCGTCTAGAGCAGAGGTGTCAAGTACAAACACACACGCGCACACACACACACACACGGATTTGCTCAAGCTTGTTCCTGTCTAATAGCTACATCTGCATTGTGCATAATCTTTTCTACCTAAAATACGACCTATTTTATCATCTGTCTGGTACCACATACGTGTATGCCTGTATACACTTGCACGGTCTTCTATTGATTGATAGATGCTTAGCATTTACAAAAAAAACCAATTCAATGCTTACTGGCCTCAAGGAGTTCTAATCGAGTTGATTCCTCAAATCTTCTAAAATTAGGGATTTTATTCTCCATCTCACAGACGTAAAACTCAGCATGAGGCACCTAAGTAGTGTCTATGTGGCAAATCAGTTCCTGGCAGAAGAGCTGAGAGGCAAGCCTGAGCCAGCGGACCAGCAGTGAGGGCTCTGCTAGAATGCTGGTTCCTGGACAAAACAGAGAAGGTACGCAGGTGCTATCTGTACTGCCTTAAGTCTTTTTACGAAATGATGAGTAAAGCCAATGATGAAATTCACATAGCATAACGCATACTGTGTCTGCTCGAAAGTTCCTCCAAGACCCTCAGAGACTAAAAACAGAAACTGAAGGACATTATTGCAGATACAGTTAAATAAATTTACATCACATCTGAATGCTATGCATATATTTACAGCTCTGCTACAACAGAAGGATAGTAGGAGATGTGGGCCATTGAGAAGGTACTCAGAGGGTAACCCCCAAACCCAGGTAAAGATGGAAGAGAGAATCATCTCATAAAGCTTTCCTCTGACCCCCCACACATGTGCTGTGGCATGCCTGACACACACATACACATCCCATCACGCATCCATACTCACATAAACACATAATAATAATTTTGAAAGGAATCTATGACGTAGAAAAGTAATTAAAATTATAGTTCAAATAGATGGATTCAACAGAAATTTGAACTCAACTGAAGAACTGGGACCTGGGAGGCCATTCAAAGGCAATAAATAAGACATTAATAATAAGGAGGACTATTAGTATATTATACATAATAAAGCTGAGACTGAACGGTTGAGGAATAGGAAAAGGAATAAAAGATATATCCAGGACACTGTGGAAGTATCTGCACTGTTGATCGTTAAGAGCCAAAAGGAGAGGAGAAAGGGACAGCGTAGAAATAGTATACGGAAAGTTCGAAGGAAAGAAATTTTAAAATGTGATGGTAAGCTATTAAACTATAGACTCGAGTGGCACTGCAGTCCCAAGAAGAATAAAAACACAAATGAGATAAAACCATCAAGGACCAATTTCTTCCCTGCGGTGTGTGGTGAAAATGCAGCGTTTTTAAACACGGAGATCCAGTTGTGCCCATGTTCTTTGTGTATTTTGAGTATTGTGTCCATTGAGTGAGTTTGACATCCTTGTCCAGACCCCATTGACCGTCACTGTGAGGACTGAGCGCTCTGGATCAGCAGCTGGAGCATACTCATCTACGGGGCTGCTCTTGCTTCCCTGTTGTTCTGGCTTTGTGTTTGTGTGTTTTTACTATAGCTTTGCAGTAAGTTTTGAAGCAGGAAGTTAGGAGCCCACCAACCTTGTCTTCAATATGTTCTCACTACTCGGTGCCCTCAGAGTCCTGGGCATTATGCAAACATCTTGTCTGTGATTGAAGCAAAGTGAAAAAGACAATTGAATGGTCCTAATTTAAATACTCATTTATTCTCCCCCACCCCCACTCTTCTTTCTCCCTGCCATCTACCTTTTCCTAAGCACCTGTTCTCTTTCTGATCCTTTCAAGGAAGCAATTTTTGGTTCCAATACCTTTCCCTGTTCTTTAGCTCTGTCTGTCCACCCCCTCTCCCCATCTCTGGTCACTGTTATTTCCAGGCATTTTACCACTAGGCAAAGAAAAGAAAAGGGCTTCTCAGGCTGGGACAGTGGCAGGGATAAGGAGCAGGGTGGGTGCTTCTAGTGACTGGTGTGGAATTTTTGAGGAAGTGGGGAGATAGGAAAGGGTGCCTCAAAGCTGGTGTGAAGGTGGAACTCAACTAAACTGTGCTTCAGCATGACTGGTCCAGCTGTGTGTGGGCCAAATGACCCCTTTCCAGGGGTTGCATATCAGATATATTACATATTAGACATTTACATTATGATTCATAACAGGAGTAAAATTACAGTTATGAAGTAGTTGCTAAAATAATTTTATGGTGGAGGGGTCACTATGACCCGAGGAACTGTGTTAATGGGTCACAGCATTAGGAAGGCTGAGAAGCACTGCTTTTAGTAGAAATCCTGCTGTCTGATCTACCATTGCCCCTGAAGAGGGGCTGGAAAGATGAGGAGCTCAGGTTAGAGCAGGGTGTGTGTCAAGGCGTCAGGAAGCATCCACACGGAATTGCCTACCAGACATGTCTCTACCAGACGGTGAGAGACAGACTAAAGTGACGATGTGGGGCAAGGCAGGGCCAGTAGTAGGTGGGACATGGAGGTGTGGGTATGTCCTTCAGTAATAGGTGGGACATAGGGGTATGTCCTGCAGAGGCATGGTGGGTATGTCCTACAGGGGTGGGTGGGACATAGGTGTACATCCTACAGCGGTGGGATGTGTGTAAAAGAGAGCCTAGAATGCCTGATACATCCATGTTTAGGGTCTGGCCACGCAAACTGGAGTTATCGGAAGGGACAGGAGACAGCCAGAGGAACAATTAGCACTGGGGACAGTCCCACAAGCCAAAGGACGGGAGAGATCCAAAGCAGGACAAGGTTAGTGAGGACGGAGTCCAGGAGAACTGCCTTGGTCTCTGGACTTGGCAGTGAGCCTTCGATCATCCAGTCTCTCAGCGAGGGTGCAGGACGCAGAAGCCCAGGGAGTGAGGTGTAGAGGCAAAAGGATTCCCAACCCCCCCCCCCAGAAGCCTCAGGAACAAATGAAAGCAAAGGGGCTGGTGGCAAACGAAGACGTTGAGGAGGGTTTTCTTTTGATTTGTGGTTCTGTTTTTGTTTGTTTATTTGTGGTTGTGTCTCAGTTGGGGTTTCTATTTATGCAATAAAATACCATGACCAAAGACAATTTGAGAAGGAAAGAGTTTATTTTATCTTACAGTGTATAAGTCTGTCACTGAAGAAAGTCAGAGCAGGAACAGAGGCAGGAATGGGAGCAGAGGCCATGATGAACATTAATTTGCTTGCTAGCCACAGCCCACTTGGGCTACTTTCCTATACAACTGGGACTACTTGCCCAGGGGTAGCATCATTCCCTGTAGTCTGGGCGTTCTATTGAGACAATGCCCCACAGATTTACCTAGAGGCCAATTTACAGAGGCATTTTCTCAGTTGTGGTTGCAACTCTAGCTTGGGTCAACTTGGCATAAAATTACCCAACACAAGTCTATGTGTCAGCTTGAATGAGCTATGGGCTGTCTACTTATTTGGCCAAGAATGATTCTGGATGTATGTGTGAGATGTTCTAGGTGAGATGAATATTTAAATTGGTAGAGCAATTAAAGGAAAAAGGCCTCCTAAGTGAGGACGGGCTTCATCCAGTCAGTTCAGAAGTCTTCAACAGACAATGGAGAGTGATGCTTCTGTGAGCAAGAAGGAGCCTTGTGGTCTGCACAATGGCTTCTCTTCTCTGTTTGGAGTCAAAGAGAAACACTGGGTCTCACAGGGTCTCAGGTCTGCTGGTTTCCAACTAGAATTACACTATTATCTCTCCTGGGTTTTCAGCCAGAGGACTGCAGAATCTGAGACATGTCAGCCTCCATGGCTCTATGAACCAGTTCTCTAGAATAAGTTCAATATGGTATAGAGTGTGTGGGTGCGAGCATGCATGCATGTGTGTGTATGTGTGTATGTGTGTGTGTGTGTGTGCGCGCGCGCGCACAAGCGCATGTGTGTGCACACACGCATACTCTAGATTTTCCTTCTCTAGAAGATTCCTATCAGCACAGAGAATGCTTGTTATAATGGTAGAAAGGCAGAATTGGCCTTCTAGCTGAAAGGAGACAGGTGGCCAACCTGAAAAGACAAGTAGGATGGCCTTCTGGATGGGAGGAGCTTGGGACAAGGACATTCACACCTAGTCCCAGGGCCTTGTGTCTTCATCACATTTGTCTTTGCCATTGCAGCAAAGCCCAAGGTCTAGGAGGCCTTAATAAATGGGACTGATACTGGCTTTGTGTTCTTTCTGTCAGCATCCCTTCTACAGAACACTGCCCCTGCCCATGAATATCAGCTCTCGAAGAAACTGTTAGACCCTTCCTTCAGCCCTGAGGATGCAGCCTTTTAGCAGGTCACCCCTAGGACCCTCCATACCAAGAAGGCCCAAGTCTCCAAGTTAGGGACTCACTCCCACCTGTCTATTCCCTTGTCACCACTGAGCAAGAAAATGGGGTCTCTGTAGCTCTTGTGACTCCATAGGCTCAGGACCCATCCTCTCTTCTTAACTAGCCCCATTACTCGGTAAAGGTAGTACCCGCAAAGAATGAATGAGGTCTAAATTAGAGGTCAAGGCAGGGTAGAGAGTGTCCTGTGAAATAGCCAGGGAGCAATTGAGGATGACTTCTTAGTGGAGGAAGGCATCAGGGTTCAGCCTGGCTTAAGGACAAAGAGTATGCATGTGGGACCACTAACAGGCAAATGCCTCCTGCCGCCAACGAGTGCTCATTAATTCCTGCGTGTTAAAATAGAGACTGTAGCGCCTACAACTAGCCATTCAGCTGGCCTGGATGACCAGCTACAGGGGTATATACCTCTGCCTCCTCTGCTCTTCAATTACAGACGTGTTCTACCAGGCCTGACTTTTCACATGGGTGTTGAGAATCTAAAATTAGGTCCTCATGCTTGCGTTTGTGGCAAGCACTTTACCAAATGAGCCATCTCCCCACTCCACTTCCTACTTTCTTGCTTTTGTTCTTTAAGACAGGGTCTTACTACGTAGCACCCTCTGGCTGGTAACTCAATATGTAGGTCAGACTTAGCCTCCAGTTTGCAGCAATCCTCCTACCTCAGCCTCCCAGGCATGAGCCACCATGCTTGGCTTATAAAACTCAATACGCCAAGTTATAGCATGCTGTCCAGTTTTGCACTGTTTATTTTTACTTAATAATATGCCACGTGATTTCTCCGCATCACTTCCTTCTCATGTTGTAGCTTCATCAAGCAGATGTACACTTCTTCAACCCTTCCCCCACTGACAGACACTATCTCCTTGCAGTGGCCTGACACTAGACATTTCTTACGATTGTCAGTGAGATGGAGCCTCTGGGTCTATCACACAGTCCAGGATTTTGTGGATTTTGTTTCTGCTGAGTCAGAAGGGCCTTCCACAGATGTATGACAATGTCTGATGGATTTCATTATGGTGTACAAAGTTCTCCAAGATCCCATCCCTGCATGTCAGAGTTGCTCCAGCCCTCACACTGTTAAAAGCATCCCATGGAGAGCTTTCTACACAAGGAAGTTGCCTGGATGGTAAGCTGGAGAGGAAGGGCCCTGAGGTCTCCTCAGGATAATTCACTTGACAGGAAGACTGTGCTATAAGAGTCAGCAGTTTCAACAGCTTTGCCAAACCTCTCTATGTACCAAGTGAGTGAGCCCCCAAGAGACCCACAGCTTGTTTGGGAGGGAAAAGGGAAGGTGAGCCAGGGTAGATGGAAGGGTGATGTCAGTAGTGAGACTTTGTAGGAGTCTCCCCTGAACATAAGGTTTCTAAGTGTTTCCAGTTGTCTGCTACAGAGACACCAGCTATCTCTATAGGTGGCTATAGGTCGGTTAGGGCCACGGACTACCAAAGTTAACGTGTGGTCTTCCTATTGGTTGCTTCGAAAGCAGGTAGACAGGAGTGACAGATGTACTAACCAAGAAAACCGTAGCTGTATCTTGCGCAGGGGCGGGGGGGGGGGGGAGGAGGGGGGAGGGGGATGCGGGGTGAGGTGGGGAGGGTTGGGGTGGGGCCTCCTGAAAGTCAGATAACCCTTTGAGGTTAAGGCCGTAGAAGCTATGCTGAAGTTCTTCCCACTTGTCAAAATGAAGACCTTTCCCAGACACTTTCCCGGTCGTCTCCACTCAGCCACACACAAAACATCTGCATCCTCGAAGGACGTTAGCCTCATTATTATTAATATCATTTTCATTGTGGTTTTGACACACACACCCCAGCCCTTGTGGACTTTCACAAAGATCATGAGAATAACCCCAAGAGGGAGATCTGGTCCCAACATGATTTACAGGGAAAAAAAATATGAAAAAGTTGCCTACCTCATAAATATTCATAATAACCTCCTTAAAATTCACAGCACAGAGTTCAGTGAGCTGCTACTCTTCCTCTTGGGAGAGCTCATTGGCTCTTCCCTGAAGTGCATGCCTTCCTTGCTTTGTAAAGTGAAATTCTGCTGAACTGTGTGTCTCAGCTAAACACTTCTCAAGAAGAGAAAAACACGAGAAACCTTCCTAGTACAGTGGTTACTTTCTGTGGTTTCTGGTACCTGCCATCTCCTGAAATCCATTAAATGGAGATCTGCAGGAGTAAAGAACTATATGTTTTTAAGTTGGACACCACCCTAAGCAGTACAATGAAATGTCATGCAATCCCACCTCAGAAGGGATGCTGTATTCGGACTGCACAGATATCCTTGCTGTTTCACAATTGTGTGGAATGTGGTTTATTAAGCATTAACTGTTTAACATTTAAAAAATCAGAATTAGGTCGGGTAGTGGTGGTTCAGTCTTTAATCACAGGAAGGGGAGGAGGAGGTGGAGGAGGAGGAGAAGGGGGAGGAGGAGAAAGACTTAAGCCAGTTGGCACCACACAGGCACCAGAATAAAGCTACCCAGGAGGCAGCCATAGAAGGAGCAAGGGAAGAACTGCTCCTTTCACCTGGACCTACCGGGCCAGAAGAAGCCATGCAGACTACAGAGGTCCACGGAAGGAAAGGACTTAGAACCTCCGTCCAGTCTTCCTCTGTACTCCGCCCAGAATCCCAGAAACACTGGACCTGCAGATACAATTGGCCCACGCTCCCCACTCCCCCCAACCCAGCACCAAGTGGCGCCTACTAAAGCCAGAAGGATAAAAGAATTTAACCTTTCAACAGAGCTCAGTAGCACGGGGCAATTCGCTCCCTAAGTGTTTGTTTCCTGTTAATTTCCACTCCTGAAGATAGGCCTCATGCTGGTTTTGCTTTCGCTTGGGTACCACTCAGCTAGGTTTTCAAGATGGTTGTTTATGTCTCTCCGCCCACCCAGTTTTCTATACCGCACTCTGTGCTCCCCAGCTATATACTGCCTCATATTCCTCCCCTTGTTCCTACTTTATCACATCCTGACCCCTCCCTCCTTATAAACCCAATTATAACTTTCTGTAGCTAAAAAGCTGTTGATCCTTACAGCATCCCAACTGTCCTCTCCTAACCGTTTTATCCACCTTGATTTTCTTTCCAAAGTCAACCTAGCATTTAATGCTTGTCCTTGTACACACTAGGGCCCTCCTATCCCTGATCTTGTTAAATCAGATGCTATTTCATGCTGTCCTTGATTATCTACCAGCAGTTATTGAAGTCAGAGGGATCACTGTATAATATTTGCATAACGAGAAGCTGTGGTTGCTCTCCCAGTTAACATACTCAGGGAGTGATACACAGCCTACATCAGGAACCCTGAGCTCAAAGGCTGAGGAGGTTTTGAACTACACACTCTACCACATCTGGGTCCCACTTGAATACTGCAAATATCTTAACTGAAATAACATATAGTGGATAATAATGTAAATGAAGTAGTGGAATAATGTCAGATGTATAAAATCTCGGTGCAGTGACCTACAAAACACACACAACAACATTAACTCCTCCAAAAATGTATTAACCAGGCGTGTGTGTGTGTGTGGGGGGGGGAATTATTAACTCTACAATAATAACATCTAGTGAGAGTGAATTGGATGAGATTCCAGACAGAGAACTCAATGGTCGCCAGTGTGTTCAAAGACACAAACAACTGAATGAAATATGGAAGGTGATTAATTGTATAAAAGAATTCAGCAAAAGAAAAAAATGCTGAAGACAACCCAATCTGCAATCCCAGAAGTCAACATTCGGAGTCAAGTCTCAGCAATCGGATGCATCCAGGAGAAACTAAACTGTCTGAGCTTGAAGACAGCCCAACGAGGACAAAGTTAGAATAAGAGAATACCACTGGGCATGTCGAGATGCATGTGGCACTTGGAACTGACAAAACCTACAGCTAATAGACAGAGAAGAAGGAGAAGAGTCTCATCTTGAAGGTATATGACACATTTTCAGAAGAATCAACAGAAAATTTCCCAGGGTCAGGAAAAGTGATACCAACCCAGACACAAGAGAGAGACATTTCAGACATGGAAGAAAAAAAAACAAAAACAAAAACAAACAACAACAGCAACAACAAAATAACCAAGAAGGACTCCCTCCCCCATCACAGTTAATGAAAAAAGTGTGTATTTTGATACAGCATAGAGAAACACCAAGTCCTATATAAAGACAGGCCCGTCCAAGAACAACAAGTCTGTCAATTGGAACCTTAAAAGCCAGAAGGGCCTGGACAGATGTATTTCAACTTCTGATAGATAACTCCCAACATAGATCTTTATACCCAGTAAGCCTGACATCCATACATGTACCCTGGATATACTCCTCATATACTCCTCTCTCTCTCTCTCTCTCTCTCTCTCTCATACATGCATAAACCGCATCTGTTAAAAAGGGTACTTCCTTCCATGAGACAGGTGGTAGATTGGACACCTGTTATCCAACACAGCCCCAAAGTCTGAGTCTCTTCTTTCCATGAAGTTCCCTGGATACTCAGTTTTTTTCCATCTAGTGGCTAAGGTCAGACAGAGGAACGGGATGAGCCCAGGACGTGATGTGTGAAGGTGTTGTTGTTTTACCAGTTCCAAGCAGCCCATGAGATCCTAAGCTCAACCAAATACATTTCTGGTTTGGGGTCACTTAAAGTTTATGGCTGAACATCGGGAACCCTTCTGTTCATATCATTTCATTCAGCTCAGGGCGTGGGGGAGGGGAGAACTGCTGTGGTTTGGGTGTACATCGCCTGGGGGGCATAAGCCTTAAAGTTGTGGGTCTCAGGTTAGTGGGGTATATCATTGAAGGGGATTGTGGGACCCCCATCCCTTCCTGTCTTTCTCTCACTCTCTCTCCCTCCCTCACCATGAAGTATTCTGTTCCCTTGTTCATGGTTGCCATGACAAACTGTCTCACCACAGGTCCAGAGCAACAAAACAAATTAACCATGGGCCAGAGCTGTGTGACTGATAATTGCTGGGAAGAAGCTGTGTCTGCAGAGACACTGATCATAACTGCAGTGATGTGGGGAGGTTGGAAGTGCCTTATCCTGGGCTAGCTAGTTCTAGCCCTCCGGAGCAGACACTCCTTGACCACCTCTGTGTCAGAGCTAACATTGTGTAGTAAATTAAAAACAAACAAACAAACAACAACAACCTTTAGAATCTATTAACTTAGCAGACCCCATCAACCTGAAAGCTAAGAATGTCATCAGATAATATCAGGTTGTCTCCAATTCCTGAGACGGGAAAGGCGAAGCTTCCCTTTTAGGTAATAAGTGCCCACTGTGAAGGGGATGTCATGGGTTGTCTGACTGCTTAAGAGCTGTGCAAACCCCTTTCAGGAAGGAGTACTGACTCCCAGTTTCAGTCTGCCTGTTATCTCTCTGGAGCATGAGTTAGCTTTGGAAGGAGAAAGGTGCAGTGGAGAACACGCATGAGAAGCCCAGAGAACAAACCTAGTAAGAATCTCAGTGATTATGCACCAAAATAAACCTCTTCTGCTCTGTGTGAGACAGTCTCTATGCAGCCTTGCCTCTGCCTCCTAAGTGCTGGGCTTAAAGGTGTGAGCCACCACACTGGACCCATGCCCATTCTGTTTTTAAATTGATGACCTTAGTTATGTGTTACAGTGTGGAAAGCTACCTGACACAAGGATTTGGCTCTGCACCATGGGTCCTCATTGCCTTTCACCTGAAGTGGAGGGTGTTCCGGCCTCATGACCCCATCCCTCCTCCTGAGAGGGAGCGCCTGCTCCTGTGAGAGAGAACTGTTCCTGCAGCCCGCTTGTAGTCTTAGCTCTTGCTGATCAACCTATTAATGTCAACACTCGTTAATATGTGGGACACAGCCTGAATTTCTTGGGAGAGAAGTTACCAGACTCCAGTGAATCTTTGCCCACCCTGAGCCCAGGGTCCCTGTCCCTCCTGTTAAGAAAGTTATATCCTGTCAGCTTCCTCTCCGGTAACTAGGAGGAGCCTGAGGTCACACCTGGATTGTCTTCTTTTCTTACCATGGTGACAGAGTATCTGACAGAAACAACTTGGGAGAGGGAAGGTTAGTCTTGGTCCACAGTTGCAGAGAGATGTCACTCATCTTGGGAGTGAAGGCACAGGAAAGGGTGAAGGAAAGGGTGTGTTATTCACCTCACTCTGACAGGAGGCAGGAATCTGAAGCAGGCACAACCTTCAAAGACCCCTCATGGCCATTTTGGCCAGCCAGGCCCCACCTCCTAAAATCCACAGCCCTCAAAACAATGTCATAAGGTGGTGGAGGAGAGCATAAAACATGAGCTGTGGGGAGTCTACGTCCAATGACTGACTCACAGGCTCTTAGATCAGTCCGTCACCCATCCATAACTGCTGGCATGAGACACACAAGAAGCCTGGGACAGAGGGCAGGGCCTTCATCACTTACTTCACAGCAACAAAGGAACTGTGTGTTTGTGTCACATTGTACCCTGACCCTCTAGTCATTTCCCAGGGCTCAAAGACAAATCAGCATGAGCTCTGAATGGGTTCCCCCATTTCTGAAGGCCAGAAATCTGGAGTCAAGATACACACAGGGTAGCTCCTCCCAGAATCTAACTTCCCTCTGGCTTCTGGGATGGGGTGGTGGTGAGCAAGCTTGACCTGTGCTGGCATGCAGACACTTCATCACTCCAGTCCAGCCATGTGTCTTCACATGACTTTGCCTCCCAGCATTCTCTGTCTCTCCTCGTTAACATACCAGCCATTAGCCTTAAGGTCCACACCAGCCCAACAAGACCTCATGCAAACTTGAATACATCTGTAAAGACCATATGTCCAACAAATAGGTACCCAGGGTGGTCAGAACCAGAATAAAACTTTTGGGGGGACATAAATCAACTTACGACATCCTCAAATCCCATAAGGCAATGATGGACACATGGACAGCACACGTGTACAATTCACAGTGTTCTCTCTACAGGAGCTGAAAGCCATCTGCACAGCTCTGCACAGACGGTGACTTCATCTTTGTCCTCCCAAATAGCAAATAAACCCACCCTTGTTCCACAGCAGGAGGCAACCTGTCTACCTTCCAAGGTCTTTCGCTCCACAAACATCCTTTAAAAGGTAAAGCCGAAGGAAGCTATTCTTGTGATGTACTTACAAGATGGGCCACTTCAGGACTGACCCACAGAGATCTGTCTCCTATGATGTAGCCTCTCTGGGGAGGGAGACGCCAGGTCAGCATCCTTCCACAGAGGACATGGCCTCGCCCCAGCTACTTCATCCTATTGTCCTGTGTGCTTTCCATGGGACAGACTGTAGAGTCCAGTGAGATCTCCTGATGAGACTTTTGTCCCTTTCTTTCCCTCCTGGCAGCCTTTGTCAGGCTCAGACAATGGCCTGGGACCTCTGAGAGCAGCACAATCTTCACACTACAGCAGCCAGGAGACAGTAAGCCTCCTTGCCCTTATGCCAAGCTCTGCATTTGGGAATTGGGTTGGAGTGATCTCAGGTAGACTCCATCTTTTCATGACTCAGTTTCCCTACCTGTAAGAGTGTCCTGTGCCTTGGAGATGGAGATTGCTCAGCAATTAAGAGAACATGGTGATCTTGCAGAGAACATGGGTTCAATTCCCAGTAGCCACACGGCAGCTTACAACCATCTGTAATATTAGTTCCAGGGGCTCGAACACCTTCTTCTGGCTTCTCTGGGCACCAAGCATACATGTGGTACAGATGTGTGCAGACAAAACACTCATATACATAAAATAAAATTTAAAAAGAGAACAGAAAATAAAACCCACCATATCCTGGCATTGTTGTGGTGGTGGTGTGCAGCCTGGCGCACTCCACAGTGCCTGGAAAGTGGTGAGCATGGAAACAGTTGGGGTGTCCCCCCAGCCTGCTGCAGTGCAGAAGAAGAGTCACCCTGCTGCAGTGCAGAAGCCACCCAGGGTGAGTAGAGTCAGCAAAGCCCAACCTCCAGCCTTCTTCAATGAAGCCAGCACGGAGCTTGTGAGTCAGGGATGGTGGTGGGCACCTCCCAGAGCATGTGAAAGTATGGATTACCCACAGATGGACACAGGCCAGGCCTTTCTTTTATCTATGTTAAAAGTAGTAACTTTTAAATTTATTATTATTATTTTACTTATTCACTTTATTTCCCACTTACTGCCCCCCTCCTGGTCACCCCCTCCCACAATTCTTCCCCCTCCCCCCTCTCCCTCTCTTCTGAGCAGGTGTGTCCCTCCCCTCAGCTATCCCCCTCAACCCTGGAATTTCAATTCTGTGAAGCTAGATGCATCCTCTCTCACCGAGGCCAGACAAGGCAGTCCAGCTAGAAGAACATATCCCACAGACAGGCAACAGCTTTCGGGATAGCCCCCACTCCAGTTGTTCGGGACCCACATGAAGACCAAGCCGCACATTTGCTACATATGTGTGAAGAAGCCTAGGTTCAGCCTGTGTATGTTTTTTGATTGGTGGTTCAGTCTATGAGAGCTCCAAGGATCCAGGTTAGTTGACTCTGTGGTCTTCCTGTGGAGTTCCTATGCCCTTAGAGGCTGCAATCCTTCTTCCTGTTATTCCATAACCCCCCCCCCACAAGCTCTACCCACTGTTTGGTGTGAGTGTCTGTATCTGTCTGAGTCAGCTGCTGGGTGGAGCCTCTCAGAGGACAGCCATGCTAAATTCCTGTCTGCAAGCTTAACAGAGTATCATCAATAGTGTCAGGGACTGATGCTTGCCCATGAGATGGGTCTCAGGTTGGGCTGGTTATTGGTTGGCTGTTCCCTCAGTCTATGCTCTGTCCCTTGTCCCTGTATTTCTTGTAGACAGGATAAATTTTGGGTCCAAAGTTTTGTGGGTGGGTTGGTGTCCCTATTGCTCCACTGGAGTTCCTGGCTGTCTACAGGAACCTTGGAAGAGATAAAGATCTGTGATAAGGGAGGCACCCAAGAATTAATAGGGGTGTCCTTAGCTGTGACTCACAGCATATGGAACCTGAACAGGCCTTTAACAGAGTAAGCAGGAAATAAGGTGTGGACGGCTCTGGAGGATGGCCAACTGTCTGGAGTCTCAGTTTCTCTCGCTGTCTCTCTGTCTCTGTCTCTCTGTCTCCCTCCCTCCCTCCTCCCCTCCTCTCTCTTTCTCTCTGTGTGTAGCCATCACAACCAGCCACTGTGAGAATGAGAGAGGGAGGGAGAAAGAGACGAAGGGGGGAAGCTCTGTGGTGTCAAATAATTCACAGCAAAGTTCCCATCAGCAGCAAGCCCCCAAACAGATCTTTCTGTGGGTGCAACTTTAATGCTCTCCATGGGTAGTGGCACAACTGGCCATCTAGACGGAAAGCTGCCAAGCTGGGCTCTGTTTCTATAATATACAAAAATCAAGTCAAGGACCATGGAAGATTTGCATGTAAAGAACAAGTAGGTAACAGGATTCAAAGCTTAGAACAAAGGCAACAGAGTCTGTATGCAAATCCTCTGGTAGGCCAGGCAACCTGAATGCTATAGCAGATGAGCAGGGGCAGCGAGATTTCTGAGAGGCAACACAGACCTCAAACTAAGCTGGTTTATGTACACCTGCAGGAAATAATTTTCTGTATAGGACCAGAAGGCAAAGGATACATATCTAAAGGATATGTATCTGCTAGGTTGGATGAATGAAACAGATGTTTCTCAACCTCACATGGTTCAAGCTAATATCCACCAGGAGGTGTGTGAAAACAGAAGGCAATGGTAACATAGTCTCCAGTCACCTCCTCCACACCTGGGTCCTTCTCAATAAGACTCCCTGGTTCTACTCACGGTAGTTATTAATTTAACTTAAGGACCAAGTTCCCCAACCTCACTTACTGCTAACTATAGTTTTGTTGATTTCTGATAAACAGGTGACAGCAGAAGTCTTGGGTGTCACAGCCAGAGTCTCTCTTTAGCCATGGAGTATGCTTTCTGTGTGTCTGCTTCTCCACAGCTTCCTAGAGCAAGGATATCGCATATGGCACCCTAGCAACCATCGTGGGCCAGCCGGGCTGAATACTACATCTGTTCCAAAGGGAAACTGAAAGAGAATACTGGAAGATATTTGCATCACTGATACCCTTGAAGAGTTCAATACCAATCTTGAAATGCCTATCTATGTCCTGCCTTATTTATTTATTTTGCTTGTTTATATATTTTACAGAAGACATAAGTAGACTTCTATCTAATTCCTTGGTTTCTCTGCTACATGCCACTGTACCTAATGCAATTAGCACAGCGGTCCATAGAGGAGCAAACCCAAATGACAAGCTTAGAGAGATGCTCGAACTTGTCAGTGGTGCAAATTAAACAACGTATCACTCAAGTTCATCAGACTGGTGAAAAAGGAAGTCAATGTTAGTGTGTGGTGTGCACGAAGATCCAGCGAGAGGGGGTTATCAAATGCACTGCCTCTGAAACAAGGATTCTTATCATTTTTGGAAGGCAATCTGGCAATACCTATTTAAATTCAAACTACATATACCATCATTCTGGCAAGCCCCTTCCCGGGAAATCTAAGCATGAAAATATACTCTCTCCCTCCCCTTCTCCCCTCTTACGTGCGTGCGTGTGGTGTGCGTGTGTGCGTGTGTGCGTGCGTGTGGTGTGCGTGTGTGCGTGTGTGCGTGTGTGCGTGTGTGCGTGTGTGCGTGTGTGCGTGTGTGCGTGTGTGCGTGTGTGCGTGTGTGCGTGTGTGCGTGTGTGTGTGTGTGTGTGTGTGTGTGTGTTTGCTTCCTAGTTTTGCATGGAGGTTCTCTGAGAAAGTTTGTGTCAAAGAAATACGTGAGGGAAATACATGAGCTCTGGGTCATTGACCTTGAGTGACATTGTCTCAGGTGTGACTCCTCTGGAAGCATGTTGAGTCTGAGGAGTAGGGGGATTTCTGGGAATCTCTGTATAAGAGAGGTTTCTGCTGAGTGGTGGGGCCATAGCTCCCTAGGCTCTCACAATACCGCCCTTTCCCGTCTCCCAGATGGGACTATGGCCCCAGTCATTATTAACCTCTGGGTTGTCCTGATGCCTCCTCTATTTGTCTTCTCCACTCCTGTGACGTCCATCTCTTTGTTGTGACTGCTCTTAGATAAACACTCTCTGCCACTGAGACTTAACTTTCCACGACCCTGTGATGTGGAAGGTAAGGCCAAGGGTCCAGGCCAGAGCAGATCCTCAGTGATGGGGGGGGGGGTAGGTGTCCTCCATGTTTAAAGAGACCATCTGCTCTATGGTCCCATATTGGTCCAATACACACTCAACCATTATATTTAATAAGGTGTGTTGCTGTAATCATGTGGCAAAAAGGGGAGCCACTCTAAAGAGAGACACCCATACGCCTCCCTCCTGCCATCAGGCTACTTGAGACAATGAATCCTAAGGAACTGGGATTTCCTAGAGGCTCACGCTGGGAACAGGAATGGCTGAGAGCTTATCTTTCAGAAAGAGAAAGAGATGTCACAGTTTGCAAGGACAGCCTCAGAACAAGAGGCTGGGACAACCATGAATCACTGATGAGCAGGACCACACCTTGATCTGGGCTGCTTAGCTAAACATACCACTTGCCTTCAGTTTAAACGGAGATTTCATGTCACGACCTTAAAGATGGACTTGGGTGTCACTGGATTTTCTGTTCCTCTTCCTGTTGAGCTGAATTGAATCAATCATCCCTCTCTGCTTTTTAGCATCTTGAGTCTCTTTAATTGGCTTAATGAGGACAAGTGTCCAACCCTGGCTTGTTAGACCCCATCCAAGTTCTGAGCTATCTAACATTGGGCATGTTTTATGTCTGCACATGATACGTGGGATTGATGTCTGCTTTAGGGTAGGAACAGTTAGCATGGGCCCTTGGGGAGTTTGCTCCTATGTATAAGTGAGGCCACCCCAATAAGGACTCACTTCCTATGAACCATCTTTGATAACCCAAAACTCCCAGCAAACAGTCCCTGCAAATAGCAATCCACTGGACACCCTGAACGGTCTTTGTGGGATGGAGGTACAGCCTGTGGTCTCTGTTTCTGCACTCCCCAGACAGGGGAAAGGGCACTGCTTATCACTTCCACCTGCTCCTCGATCTGGGTGAGCCACTCACACTCTGGCCTCAGAAACACCATGGGGTACAGCTCCTACCCTCTCCTTTCTGGTAGAAGGGCCCCTGATCCTCCTCTGACTTTAGAGGCTGGGTACCTGGCCCACGTCCTTGCTGTGCCTGGTCCTACCACCAGGGGGAGAAGGCGGTGGTGGGGCAGAGGATCAGAGCTAGGAAAGGCAGGGATGGGGAGATACAGGGGTATCTTAGGCAGTAGCCTTGCCTCTCTTCCTTCCTATGCCAGTCTCCATCACTGTCAGCTGCCTGGTTTGACTCTCTCCTGACTGAAATAGCTCTACCTATATCAGTTAAACAAGACCCTTTAGAGAGAAGGCCTCAACCAGGGAAATCTCTAGACACTGGATTTCAGCTCCATCAGGGGGGCTCCAGAGCAGGGCCATCCCACAGAATATGCACCAAGATGTGTTTACACTTCCTAGTAGCCACAGTTTAAAAAAAAAAACTAAAATAAACTGGTGGAATTTATTTCAATAGTATTTTCTGTAACCAGTTACGTCTCATACAGAATAACACTTAAGTGTATAACATTTAAGTTATATAGAAAGCACTTTAGATGATTTCTGTATACTGACTACTTAAAGCCGAGGTGAACCTAGGATGATGGCTCAGCTGGTAAAGGCACGTGCCTCCAAGCTCCTAGAGAGGGCAAATGGTGGAAAGAGAGAACACCCAAGCAAGCAGTTCTCTGACCTCCGCACATGCATTGTGACACGCGCACAGGAGTGTTCCTCAGTCTGAGCAGCCCTCATTCAAAGGTTCAGTGGGCCTGTGTGGTGAGTAGCTGCCTTGCCAGGGTGAGAAGTTTTGACAGAATGGCTGCCTCCACAACACTCATTTCACCACGAGCAGCCAGCAAACCCACCACTCAAGTAGAGCATACAGTCTTTTAAAAACTATGGTTCAGTGTATAGCATGCTCACCTAACATGCCTGAGGCCTGAGGCCCTGGGTTTGATCCCCAGCACTCATAAAACCATGCTTGGTGGCTCATACCTGTAATCCTATTACACTATTGGTAGAAGCAGGAGGGTCGAGAGATCAAGGTCACCTTCAGGTATGTGGTGAGTTTGAAACTAGCTTGAGAGCAGTGATGAATCCATTCTCTCTCCTCCCTTCGTTTGTGCTGTTACTATAGAATACTGAGATGAGGTAATTTATACAGGGCAGAGATGTTTTCTTACCATTCTGGAGGTTGGGGAGTCTGATAGCAAGGTGCCAGGAGGCTTTGTTGTCTGCCTGGGCGGGAGGAAGTTTCTCTGCTTCAAAAGACGGCGTGTGTTTCTGGGGGCTGGGGATCAAGAGGATCAATGTTTTCTCTCAGCACAAAGTAGAAAAGCAAGCAATCTGATTGTCACTGAGCTTCTTTTATTTTTCCCCAACCTAATATTTTTATTAATTATTTGAGAATTTTATACAATACACCCTGATCACACTTGCTTTCCATTTCTCCCAGGTCCACCCTCCCACTTTGGCACCCTCCCTCCAAAAGAACCCCAAAACAACAACAACAACAACAACAACAACAACAACAAACCAAGTCCAATTTGTGTTGCTCATATACCCACTGGAGCATGGCCAAACTCCCAGTGGCCTGCCCCTTAAAGAAAGCTGAGTCCCCCCACCCGGTCCAGAAGCCAAGTGTGAACAGTTACATTTCAGCATCTTATCACAAGTTTTGAGGGGAGGGGGGTTGATACAGGATGTCTCCGTGTAACAGCCCTGGCTGTCCTGGAACTCAAGCTGTAGTTCAGGCTGGCCTTGAACTCACAACGATCCGACTGGTTCTGCCTCCTGAGTGCTGGAATTAAAGGCCTGAGCCACCACTCCCGCCTCTCTTGATCACAGATTTTAAGGACTCTCTTTAATAGCTTTCTGTCTAGACTGTTTATCTGCAGGGGGCTTTCTTAAGTGAGGGCTTTAATCCCGTTACTCTATAATACAGAATGCCTTTATCCTAGAGGCCCCTAGCACTAACACGCAACTCTCTGTCTCTGAGTTCAAACATTCCAAGACTCCGTGTAAGTGGAGTCAAAAGATATTTGCCCTTTTCTAATTGGCTTTACTTCTCTCAACATAATGTCCTCAGGAGACATCCATGTTGTAGTGTGCATCAGAAGTTCCTCCCGTTTCAAGGCTAAGTAATATTCCATGTATGTGTGTCACATTTGCTGTATCCATGCACCTGTTGGTTGGTGCATGCTGGGTTGGTCCCGACCTTTTAGCGCCTGTGAGAATTGTGCCATGTGCATTTGGCAAACAGAGCTGCTTTCAGTCCTCTCTGTTATGTGGCTGGAGGTGGGCCGAATCATCTAAGTCTGTGTTTAATTATTTGAAGAGCTTCACACTCCTTTTAACTCAAGCTTACTGAGAAAATTTAAATCATTACGTTCATCTGCATTGAGTGCCATGAAGTAAGCTTTGACCAGTATTGCACCTCAGAGTAGGCCATTTCTGTTTTTCCCAGAACGTTCTTCGAGCTGCTTTGCAAACAAATCCCATTCCCCTGACATCCACGGATCTGACTTCTGTTTCTATTCTCTTGCAAACCCCACAGTGTCATTTAAGGAGTTTAGTTTCTTCCTCTTGGTGTTGTGCTTCTGAGATTTGCTCAGAGGACCACGTACATCATGGGTTCCTTTTCATTCCAAGGGCTACTTTCCGAGGGAAAGTGCTACCATTGACTTTGCCATTCACGGATTGATCTGGATGATTATGAGTAACCCGCCCATGTCTCTTTTTGTTCTGGTCTTGGGTAAACACCAATAGAGGAATTAGTATGGCCATCTTTTCAAGAGCCCTGGGTCTTTGCAGCATTGCCATGGAGTACTGATGTCGTGAAGAAATAAGTAAATTGGACCTTGCTTAGATTCAATGGGTCTGCATGACGAGTGATCAGAAGGCTGCTGGGTGCCTCATCTTGAGGAACTTGAGAGGAGACAGGGCCCTGGAGGTGTTGAATTAAGCCTTCCAAATTTTGATATAACTCCCAGATGCTGGAGCTCAGTTCAAAGGTTAACCAGAGAAAGCTGAAGGACTGGAAAAATGGGCTGAGGGGAGATCTTGGGGATGAGGTCTTATTCCTCACAGAACTAAGTGGGGGTGTCAAGATCCACCTCAAAACCTTTAAATGCCCACCCACAGCATACAGAATGTGGGTGTAACTCTGAGGAAACTTAGCTTCCCTAAGGTGAGGACCTTCAGTCAGCCCTGACTTGCATCAGGCAAGAGTGAGTGGCCTAAAGTAACCTTGTGACGGTCCATGGGAAACCTCTAAAACAATCCATCCCAGAAGGCATTGTGCTCCCCAAGGAAGTCTGAAGGGCAGTGACTCCAGTTGACTTAACACAGCTCACCCTGTCCAACAGGTTCCTGTCTCCGTACTTCCCTGAGGACAACTGAGTGTGATATAAATGAATCCATAGACAAGGGGAATGAAACTTCACCTGACAAACCTGTCCCTGTGTAGAATAAGGCTGGGTGCTCTGGATGCTCCTGTTAGGGCCCAGTCTCCACCAGTTTCAGCTGCTTTGACAAAGTGCCTCAGACTCATTTTCCACAGTTCTATGAAAGGAAAGCCCGAGTGAGGGTAGTGACGTGATGTGGTTCTGGGAAGGGCTGCCATCTAAGCAGCAGACTGCTGTCTTCTTTTAAGGAAGCTAAGCCAAGCTCTTCACAAAGGCACTGACCCAGACCCCTCTTTAAGACTCTACCTTCTAAAAGCTCACCTCAGAGGGTAGGATCTCCACAGGAAGGAAAGGGGACACAGAAGTCAGTCCAAGGGCAAGCCTGAATATTAATTTCTTTAATGGAAAATGAACATCTATGCTTCTCATTGTATCCTCTTGAGGATGTGTAGCCAGCATGTCCCTCTCATGTTATGAGCTGGGCCTGCTGAACATCCCGGGATCCTGGGCCTGGGATCATCCCGGCAACATTTGATCTTCAGACTAGCAGGGGTTATATCAGATTCCAGCCTATAGGTGAGAAAACTCAAGTGTGAACACACTTCCTGTAGGTGCTAGGTGAGAGTCCTGGGTTCTGAGTAGGACTCCTTGACTTGAGAGTGTGTGGTGTGAATCACTGTGATGGATGTATAGCTCCTTAGAGCAGGCAAGACAAAGAAGGCAAATAATACAACTCAGACCCCAGTTGCTTAAGGAAGGATGCCATGTGCCTGTGCCTGCTACCCCTGGGTGTCTGCAGCATGGGGCTATGGGGACTTTTCATACGATTGGTTAAGGCAGTTATTCCTAATCAATAGCCTTTCCGTGTCAATACCTGTGCTTCAGGATTAAGTGAGTATGGTTGACCTCACTCCATGACGGAGCATGAATGATTGTCCTCTCCTGTCCCTCACTGTTAGGAACATTCTGGTAGCTGATCTCCTAACAAGTCCCGATCACTTCACCAGTGACTCTCTAAGCTCAGAGTCAGACTTTCCTAAGACATAATGTGAAGGTGACCGCTTCCTGATCTTACAAGTGTCCCATTTGGGCTCATGCCTCTGCTTGCCCAACCATATTCCACAGAATACACACAATAATGCTGCGCCTTTCCTGTGTTTGTGACCTATCTTGAAGCCATCTGAGTTTCCATACCTTTGTACGGACTGTAAGGATAACAGGGTTTTTTTTCCATATTTATGAGTTATTTGTATGATTTGGCAGTTTTTCTATGACTTTTCTTGCTTAGGTGTGAATGCTTTTTATATGTTAAAGATTTGAACATACCAGAGATGGCAAACATTTCTATCAAATTTACAATAATTTCTTTGAATTTTCTCTTTTAAATTTCTCTGTCCTTGTGTGTATGTGTATACTCACATGTGTGTGCCTGCATGACTGCATGCATGTGTCTTCATGTGGGCACCTGTGTGTCATGCCTCATGTATGGCAGTTAAAGGACAACTTCAGAGGCCTGTGTGCATTCCAACATGCTTGAGACAGGATCTCTTGAGGTCTGACACTGAGTGCTCCAGGCTAGCTGGCCTCAAAGCTCCCGGGGCTTCTCTCTCTCCACCTCCCATCCTGCCATGGGAGCTGTGGGATTATAGACCTGCAGAGGGCTTCTGAGGATTCAAACCTGGGACCTCATGCAGTAGATGCTTTCTCCAGTGAGCATCCTCTCCCTCCCCTTTTAACTTCTTAATGATATTTTATGTTAGGAAATACAACATATTCCCACCACAGAGTTAGCACCCTCCCATAAACACTGGTGTCATCCTGGTGTGGCCAGCTCTGTTCCTCATAGCCACATGTCTTAAGAGAGTCTTGTTTGATTTTCAAGACAGTGTTTCTTTGTGTAACCCTGGTTGTCCTGGAATGTACTCTGTAGATCAGGCTGGCCTCAAACTCAGGAATCCACCTGTCTCTCTGCCTCCCAAGTTCTGGGATCAAAGGTGTGTTCCACACCACCCAGCAAGAGTTTTATCTCTGACATGACATGTCAACAAGTGAAAATCAGACTCTTTCTTTCCCCTTCTATGGGAGGAAGACTGTGTCCCAGCTGCCACTGGATTGAGTCACTAGAGAACACATCACTGTCCCTGACCATCTTGGCTAATTGATCAGGGTCACCATGGTTACTGACAGCCATATGGGCCTATTGAAGAACTAGTCATTTCTGCTGGGGCTTCATGAGGAGTCTGTCCAAAGTACACAGACCATGAGTAAGGTGCCATCTTAGACGTGCAGAGCATGTCCACACACGAAGAGAAAGAAAGTGACTTTACTAATAGTTGTGCTGTGACAACAGACATACTCTGAAATTGTTGCAGGCAGGACTGGATGGCCATCTCAGAGGTTGGGGGATAACACAGAAAGGGGCAAAGACCAGCAAGCTTGGGGACCGGGTCAGGTTCATAGATAGTGAATGTGCAACTGGCTTTGGACCCTGCTTCTATCCTGGCACAGCTTGTGGCTACTGCTACCTGCTGTGTGGCTTGGGGCAAGTTCTCGGTGTTTCTTAAATCGCTCTCTACAAAACAAAAAGACGAAGCTTTTAAAATTCCATGGCAGTTCTGCTCAGCCCTGGAGTTCGGAGTCATTTCTGGAAAGCTAAATAGTTGGCCCCTGCTACCTTGCATCCCGTATCCCAGGAGAAGGTTGGACTTGGGAGGAGACATGTTTGAGAAGGCTTGGAGGATGTCTGAGTGGACACCTCTGCTGATAGTCGTCTCCACTGGCTTGGGATCAGAGCAGACCTAGTTTTGTGGTTGGGCCCTTGGCCCACTTAATAGGTGGGACATACTGACATACCTCTCATACTTCTCAGGCAGCCTCATCCAAGCCTGCAAATTGTCACAAACCATGAATACCTCAGTGGGGAACACCTAAGTGTGTGTTTGAGGGAAATGTTGGGTATATTAGCAAGGCTAGACTCCTGGGTTGAGTGGCAAGGTAAACAAACACCAGATGTTTAAAGCCGGAAAGAAGAATCCTGTGGCTGACAGAGAGGGCCATGACCCGGTGCCTTCTTGGCCTTAGACATTTAGAGTAAGACTTTTAGTTTTATTCTAAACCATAGGAAGAATTTCTGGGCTCTTGTTCTAATGTTGATTCCCAGAGAGGCTTAACACCTTGGTTTAGCTGCCAGCCATCTGCATTCTTTGGTGTATTGCCGGCCCACGTCACTCAGTGTCTTCCTTAATCATTGGATGAGTCTTACTCCATTAAGGATTTTAGTCTTTGTTACAAAACAATGCCACAGGTTCTCCTCCCTTTTCCAAATAGCAGGAACGGTCTCTCTGGCTAGCCAGATGATACATATTCTCGTTTAGCCAATTCTGGTCTGTGTTGTCACGGCAATATTTCACATCCCTAGACTTTGGTTTATCTCTGGGTAGGGGCTGGCAACCATTCGGCCCCTCTAAGGATGCTGTGTTGAAGATTCAGGGTCAGGCTACCTGGGACTCGGGAGGAGTGGCGCGCCGCCTTACTGGGTACGTTTCTGGCCGCGGATCAGGACACACATTGGTCAAAGGTCTCTCCTGCCGGGAAGAAGACTGAAGCTTAGCAGAAAGCCATAGCCACCGCGAAGGAAGCCAAGTTTCACACATGGCTCAGAAGGAGACACTGGGCATAGCTGGGAGGAACCGACAGCCGAGCAAAGGTCCAGGGTCCACGCTGGAGACCAGCCCACTAGGGCCCGGCCCTTGAGCAGGTCGCATTCTGACCTCTCAGCACCTCCCGGCTCTGCCAGGGCCCGCCCTCCTCTGAGGTCATTGGTTGGATCTTAGTCCCCGCCCCCGGAAGACCTGCATTTTGCAGCCAATCGGTGGGCGCGGTGGCGGTGGAGCCTGGGAGCGAGGTATCCGAATCTGGAACGGGGTCTGCTGGGTTGACTTGGTGGGGCCGGGGCTTCTGGGGTCGCTTGTCGCTGTGGGCTAGGTGGTGAGCTGCCACTCTAGGGCCAGTGCCCGTGTCCACGGAGAGCTGGTGCCGGCTTACGGGAGTGGCAGGATGTGTATTCTTTGGAAAGTTGGGGCCCGGCCTGTTTAGGCCCAGGGGCGGGGCCGTCTCAAAAAAAATTTTTTTTTTTTTGCCTCCTGCTTAATGACAGCTCACCTGTTACTAAAGGGAAACTGAGGCCTCTTCTGGCTGCCCCGGGTGCCAGGGGCACAGAATTTGTGACTAGAGGGAGATGAGCTGAGGTTGCCTGAGGGCCAATCAGAAGGGACCTCCAGGAATGCCTGGTCCCATTCCAGCCATTTGGAAGGGAAAAGTGACTTGTGGCATTCGCGTTTGACTCCAGGTGACAATAAGGGAACCATGGGGGTGAAATGAGACCAGGGTGACCGTGAGAAACGGGCAAATTGAAATTTGATAGGTTTTTCCATCGCTTGCCTCTTAGGTCAAGTCAGCCAGGGTCAAAATAAGAGAACTATGGTTGTTCTCAGCTTCTGTCCTTGGTAGAGGACTTTCCCCCTGAAGACACCTTGGGATGTCTAACGAGGTTTTTGTCCAAAGATTCTGAATGTAAGATTCTCAGTGTCAGGAAGCTGAGAACAGTGCTCACCTCACACAATGCTAAGACAGAAGTGGCTTCTTATGTGGACTAGGGGAAGCACAGCTGTGGATGGAGAAGAAGGGCCGGGAATCTTTTTTGCACATAGTCAGCAGTTAGGAAAAGTGTGATCTTATTCTGCCTCAGGATCAGGTGGACAAGTGTGAGGCTGTGTGAGAATATCCTTCTGTCCTGATGCTGTTTGTTGGATATTGGCAATAATAGGAAATTACTAATGAGACAGTTCTCTTTAGGAAGCTAGGGGAGAATGGGTAGCATTTGTGTGGAATTAACTCCAGGTTTGATTTTCAGATAAGAGAAAATGAGACAGAAGGAAGTGTTAGCCAAGACCTTCCAAGGCCCAGCTGTTGTCTGTAGGACTCCCAACAGCCACGTTTACATGTTCAAGAATGGCAGTGGGGACTCTGGGGACTCCTCTGAGGAAGAGTCACACCAGGTGGTGTTAAGACCCCGGGGAAAGGAACGCCAGAAGAACAGCAGCCAACCGCCAGGAGCAAGCAACGTGGTGCTGCTGCAGCGTGAGCTGGCCCAGGAAGACAGCCTCAACAAGCTGGCTCTCCAGTATGGCTGCAAAGTAAGCTGACTCAGTCCTGTGCCCTCCAGGGTTGAGAGAGACATAGGGAAGTCACTATAGGAGGGGGTCCTTGTCCTTCCCGACCTCCATAGGTGACTAGAATCCTACATAACCAGGCCTGGCAGCTGGTGGAGGCACCCTTCATTCGGAACCCTGGGCTCAGGAAGGGCTGGGAACTTTAGTTCAGGGTGTGTTTTCCTTTGCCCTGCCCTGCCCAGGGACACTATGAAACAGTGTGATCTTTGAGCACATTGGATTTAAAATCTTAGGGCTGGAGATGGTAGGTGGAGTCTACACATTTCTGTGGCATGCTTCTCTCGCTACTTGTATTTTCTGACCTTTGCTTGACAGTAGAGTCTTCTTTCTTCTCCCTAGTAGAACTGCATGGTCTAGCCTCTGTGCTGTGCATTTGTATAACATTATCTTTCTCTTTAATTATGTCTTTAGCACTCAGAGTGATTAACAGTGGCAAAGTAAGTTGGAAAGTGTTTCTGGAATCGCTCTTTTCTCCCGCATTGAAACAGTTTGTTTCACGCTGTTGACCTCATGCTATATACGTGCTATATACATGCTATGACCATGCTATATACATGCTATAACCATGCTTTATACTGACGGCAGCTTTCACCAAGGCTGCATCAGCTACACAATTAAAAAAAAAAACTTTACCTCCTGAAAATTGTCTGTGGTTTATCTAAAAAGATCCAAATGCGCAAAAAGACTATGTGGGTGTGGGAGTCTTTCCCAAATGGAAGCTTGTCTTCAGGGATGCATAACATCTTAACATTCCACTGGCCTTTGCATTTGGATCTTAAAATCTGCTTCTGTAGGCATGGCATATACTTTATAGACCATGGACTAAAACAAAACAAAAACCTTCCCAACAAAGTCTTGAAAGACTTATCTTTCATATCATGTCAGAATGACAATCTCTAAGAAACCCAGAATGGATATTTAATGTCTCCACTAACTAGTCCAGTTCCTACAGGAGGTGAATACACGTGCTGTTCATTTAGTGCACAAAGAACGAAAGCTGCTAGCCTCTCCTGTTAGTTTCAGAGCAAGATAAAAAGCATCCCCCAAGCCAGTTCAGTAAGACTCTAAAAGTGGCTGCTGAGTAAAGCGATTGCACACAGGATGCTCAACTCTGAGGGCTGGACTTACATCTAGAGAAGTGTTTCCCAAGTAGCTTGAGGGGGGTTTAAAATTTGGCTTCCCGTCCTTCCTTTTCTGTTATAAGCTTTGCGTTACTTGGTAAAATCCACATCACAGTCCCACAACAGTAGTCTGGAAAGGAAAATCTCAATTCGAAACTCCTGGCTAATGGCTGATTGCCTAACTGGCTTCTCATGAGAAGTGTCATCTCCCCAAGCTGAATTAGCTTCTATTCAGGAAATAAGTTCCTGTGCCTGCCCTGCTGGGAAAGTGCTGAGGGAGCATCCTGAAGAAGCTCTCAGGTGGCAGAGGCTCTGAATGTGTGCCCAGAGCGAACTCGGCTGTTAGTGAGCTTGTCTGGCCTCTTGCTCAGCTGGGTTCTGGTGTGAGATGGGGGCACTGAGTTAAACGGGAAGGGTGACAGTGCTGGTCCTCTCTCACCTGAAGCTTTTGTTGTAGTCACAACACCTTCCAAAGTTGATCGGAAATTGTTCAAAGTAGAGCAGTTGTTTTCTAAGCTAGTCGTTAAGAGGTCAAACCTGAAAGCCTAAGTTAGCTGAAATGAAGCTGGCTGTGGCTGTACTTTTAAGCCTTCATGGGCTTCTCCACTGGAGCCCCAACAGACAAAGGTCTCTGCTGGGTACTGGTTTTAAGGAGCATTGCATGTTTATAATGCATGGCTTCCGTAGGTTGCAGATATCAAGAAAGCGAACAACTTCATCAGAGAACAAGATCTGTATGCTTTGAAGTCAATCAAGATTCCAGTGAGAAATCATGGGATCCTCACAGAGACCCACCAAGAACTAATGCCTCTTGGGGCCCCATCCTCCAAGACCAGGGTGACCCTGGTAGAAATGCCTGAAGATGAAGATGTCACTGGGGCAGCTGCTCAGGGCAACCAGCTAACAGACTTCTTCAAGGACATTGATGAGAACATTGAGCGGGCTGTGCAGTCTGACGTCTTCCACAGTGACAGCTGCTGTGTGGAGGCCCCAGATCAGCCGTTGCTCCCCATGACCCAGAAGCCAGCAGCCGACGGTGCAGACTGTGGTATTCAGTGGTGGAATGCTGTCTTCCTTATGCTTCTCATTGGGATTGTGTTGCCAGTGTTCTATCTTGTCTACTTCAAAATACAAGCCACCGGGGAGGCCTCAAGTAGCTTGAATGCAACTGCTGTCCCCAATGGCTCAATGATACTGAGCCCAGTTC
Source organism: Grammomys surdaster (assembly GCF_004785775.1). Lineage (NCBI taxonomy): Eukaryota > Metazoa > Chordata > Mammalia > Rodentia > Muridae > Grammomys > Grammomys surdaster. The sequence continues at coordinate 8,120,808 of NW_021604712.1, read as the reverse complement.
CAGGGCAAGCCCCCCGGTTAGCAATTCCAGTGCCTACCCTCCCTTCTTCAGACAACCAGGTCAGCCCTACCACCTAAGCAGGGGCCTAAGCTCTTTCTTTTCTAGAGTTGGCAGGCTTTGGCAATTAGCCCTTGATGTGTTTAACTGTCACCAGCTGTTTGCAGAGAGGGTTACATTTTGCTTCCTGAATGTGTGGACACCATGGCAATCTGAATTGTATAGACTGAGGAGGAATGGCTTGGTCTAACTCAGGGATGCAGGAGCCCAGACATCCACCAGCCCATCAAGAGAGACATTTACATGAAACTCTGGCCCTTTCTTGAAGACATGTAGGGGCCAGCTCTGAGTGCTTGTACAGCCATTCTGTGCAGGCTCCTAAGTAGACTGTGACAAGGGGTCTGTGGTATTCCCCCCCTCCCACCATGTTGGATGGGGTCAAATGACTGTCACAGTGTCCCTGCCTGCTAAGGGGAAATGTGAGCTGAGAGACATGTCCTATGTCTAGATTAAGGTGCTATATAGTATGTCACTGAGTTTGTCACAGTTGACAACATGACATGTTTGCCTCTTCACTTGGCCCCACTGAGGCAGTACTGCTTCAGAAGTGAGAGCCCCAAATCCAAACCAGCATCCTTTGATTTAAGCTACACCTCCCAGAGCCACACTAGGAGCATCTCTGTGGTGGTGGCTCCCTGGATTCTCCCAGTTGGTATCTGGGCAGCAGCTGTTACTGGCAAGTCGTTTGAAGGGACTGCATCCACCATTAAGGTTCTAACACATGGACCTTTGAAGCAAACTGGTTGCCAGCCCAGCGTTGTCAAGAACAGTGGGCCCCACCCAACCCCTACCATGTGCAACCGAAGCAGAGTTCTTCCCTCTGCCTCCTTGACTCATCTGTTCTTTGGGTCCTTAGAGTAAACTTGCACATGCTGTGTCTCAGTGTTAAAACCAGACACAGTGTCAGTCAGCTTTCTGTAACTGTAACAAAATAATCTCCAGTGGGAAAGGTTTATCTTGGCTCATGGTTTCAATCCATGGCCTGATTTGAGAAGTGGGGCTATGGTAAGAACATCATGGAGGAGAGTGTGTGGTAGAACAGATTGTTCACATGGCAGGGAAGAGAGAAGGGGAGACAAGGAGCTTGGGCACAGGTATCACTTTCAGAGTTCTGCCTGCAGTGACCTAACTTCCTCCCACTAGGCCCCATTTCTTAAAGGTTCCATTCTTCCCAACACTGAGATGAGGTCCAAGCCTTTATGATATTTGCCTTTGGGGGACATATCCAAACACTACCAAGGTAACTCTGGCTGTGAAAGGCTGTAAAGAGAGCATCACCAGATGTAGGAGAGTGCAGGAGGTCTCCTCAGCCACTCCCTGAAGGCAATTAGCCGTCCATGTCTGTACAGGGTGTGGGAGGAAGGGATAAGTCAGCTTGCCTTGTCATGGCAGGCAGAGACTAGAGGCAGACAGGCTAGCAGGCTTCTAGATGGTTAGCAACTTGATACTTAGGCCTAGAAACCTGACCAGAGGAGCAGGATAGTACCTTAGCTGGGCCTTCTGTCTGAAACACAATCCACCCAGGGTGCAAATAGCAAGTTTAAATCGTCTTCAGAATTAAGTATTTGAGGCCAAAAATGAACCCATGAATCTTGGTACAATAAACATCTTGATTATGTAAGTGATTTCTATTTGGATGCTCAAGACCATTTCAGCTGTGAAGTTTCTCCTAAATGTTGCCATCATTAACTTCATCAGGCAGGGCTCAGAGTCCCATGGGAAAATAATTTTTTGGCAGACAGAGAATGTCTATATCTTTTCCTGTATTCTGTCTAAATTGTTGGGGACTCATTGCTACCACCTGTATACAGCCCTGTGTGGGGTCCTAAGTAGAACGTGACAAGGGCTCTGCAGGGTCAGGGCTCTTGGAGTTGGCTGGGGTCAAATGACAGTGTCCCTGCCTGCTGAGGGCAGGGATGGGCTTGGCTCAGAGATGTGTGTTCTGTGTCTAGGCAGACCACGGTGCTACACAATAGTATCAGTATGTCACTGAGTTTTAGACATGTTACAGTTTTAACTTGTATTTCTGTATTTTTCTCAAGTGGAATAAAATAATTTCTTCTGTGAAGGAAACATGAGTCTCTGTCTTTTCATAATATGTGGATATTGGTAATGGTTAAGAGGAGGGACAGCATTTGAGTAAATGACAGTAGCCTCTGCCTCCTGCTGAGCCTGGGCAAGTTGCCACAAGCTCTTGCTGTACACCTCCTTATGTGGCCAGGGAAGGACAGACTAAGTGGTAAACAGTGCATGCTGGCCCACTGACCTACATGTTTCATAATACAGGTAGGTCTGTGAAAGACATACCACAAAGCTCATTTTCTGCTAATTTGTTCTCTGGGGTGCTTTTGAAAAGATTTTTCAAGTTTTAGAATTATGTGCTTGTGAATTCAGGTGCCCTTGAAGTTCAGGGGAGAGTGTAGGACCTACTGGAGCTAGATTTAGAGGCGGTTGTGAACTGCCTGGGACTGGTGCTAGTAACTACCCTGGGGTCCTCTGCAAGATTACTGAACACTCCTAACAATGTAGCCATCTCTCCAGTTTCCAAGTGAATGTTTTAAAGAATACCTTACCATCTTTTTGTTTGGGCATAGTGCTCAATGTAGAACCTAAGGAATGTTCTTTCTTAGTGTTGGTGGGCTGATTTTATACAAGGGGGACAAGGCCCCAGGCTGGGTTGTGCACTGCATGCCTGACCAGCAGGAGGCAGCCACAAGTGGAAAGATGCTCTGAAGTTTATGGATTTGACAATCATATGGGATAGACTGGGCTCTGGGCCTTACTTACCATGTAGAGAAAGCTCACAGAAGATGGCTGCAGCCAGGAGCCAAATACACTAAAGTATACCCTGTGGTGTTTGTTGTTCAGTGGATGCCATGGGAGGGCAAGTCTTTTGTACAGGAACTCCTGTCTTGCCAATCCCAATCCCAGAGCCCACAGTTGAGTAATTTGGGCTTGGCAGCCTTAGAGCTTGTGTTCTTCTGGTTCTGTGGCCTCGCTGCCCTGCCCTGCTACCCGCCATACTGCTGCTGGTGGTCTGATAGAGGTGCTGTTGGCTCTGCCTCCTTAGTGCTACCACCTCACACCTGGCTGCATCTGGTTATTTTAAGGTACAATTTCATTGCCCTGAAATAAGGAGCATGGGCTACTTTGATCTGTACTCCATCCGTCCACATACACTTTAGCTCTTCAGAATACGAAGAGGTGATGTGATAACCAGACAGGACCCTCGTCCCCTGCCCTCAAGGTGCTGATACGCTAGGAGGCAGCAAGATGAAGGCTCTGGGCTCCAGAGACGTTCTCTAGAGGAGCCGAGCCAACCTGGTACCAGGAAGGGGAGTGGGAGTCAGTGAGACAGCGGGCAGGGGCTTTTTAGGGAATGGTTTTTAGTGTGATCAAAGGACTAGAGGGCAGAACAAAGGGACTGTGAGTAGCTGGTGACCCGGTATGTAGGGAGTGTGAATGGAATTATGGGAAAAGGTTGCCAGAATGGTTTGGGGCCAGATGTGCAGCAACCCAAGCTCTTCATTTAAGGGCTTGGCATTATTTCAGGGAAATAAGAGGTGATTCATGACAGCATGGGGAGGCTGACACCACTGAAGGAAGTGTCCTTCCTTATTGTCCCCATTATTCCTAATTCTTTTGTCTTAGATCTACGAATTCATATAGTTTCATTTGATTTGTAAAATTGTTATTTTAAAATTCTTAAATGCTAAATGGGTAAATGTTGGGGAAACCTAGTATTCAAGTTACCTCCAAAATACTTAACCAATTAGAGACAGCACTTTACAGGAAGCCTAGCAGGAACCTTCACCCTGGGAAGGACAGCCATCTGCAGTGAGACGCCATCAATTCCAGAACCAACTAGGACACATCACTTTGGGCTATTCGCCTAAATATAGCACCTCATCCCAGTCACTGTCAGGCTCATCCACGGCTAAGTGGTGTTCAGCTGGACAGGTGGCTGGGAGTGGGCTGCAGCCTTCCAGCTGGCACAGGGCTTGGAAAATCACTTTCTTGGCTGGTGCCACTCAGACACACATTCAGCTTAAAACCAAGATAAAGGTTTAGAGCAAGGCACCCATGGGAGCTGACTAGGGACTCAAAGCGAATTGATATTAAGTAGCTGCAGCTGTGATTAGAATATTTTTAGCCATAGGACTCGAACAGCTTTCAAAACCTGCTAATAAGAGCCCCATTATAGCCAGCAAGCAAAACCAATGCAAAAAATTAACTTGATTTGACACCAAGAATCTGCTTAGCTAGGAGCTGGCTCACACTGCAAAGGAGAGGAAGAGGACTTTTTTTTAAAAATCAAAAAACAAAGAGTTTGGACAACTGTTTGGAGCTGGAGCTTTTCTGGCTTCTGGCTCAGTTAAGATCTGAAAGTGGGAAGGATCTGCTAGTGTGCTTTAACAGCCACCTCTGCAAAACACAACGCTGTGTATGTAATCTGGGCAAAACTAGTTTCACACTGTAAACCTTAAAGATAACATGTTAGTGAGTGCTAACATCCACTGCCCTCAGCACTTGATGCTATTCTTCGTGAGTACTTCTTTGAGACCCACTGGGTTTAACTGAGCTGCAGCATAGCCAGGCTGATACTGGGGAACAGATGGCTGGCTGTTTCCTACAGGCTCTAGGGCTGTCTAGATGCCACAGGGTGAAACTGGGGAGCAGGGATGCCTGGTGGCCATGCCAGAACCTACTGTTTTCCCCAGGCAAACATGACAGAGTCTGGATGTATGGTCAAAGCCAGGCCATCTTTACTGGAGTGAGTGCAGGAGACAAATAGCTTACAACAACCTCTAGCATTGTCTTAACTGTTTGATAAAAACTTCACTATAATATTTATTGTATAATGAAGAAAAAACAAACACATTCAGGGAAAAATTGAGATTAACTTATTTTTCTTAAAAGGTTCATCTCAAGGATGGCAACAAAGTCCAGCTTGTGCCGCCAAACGGTTTTACATGATCAAACCGTGTACAGCTTGTGTGAACTGTTGACTACAAACATTTACCAAATACATAAATCTCTTTTAAAAAAGCCATTTTAAATATAGCAAAGCAGTGTCTTCTTGCACAGCAAAGTGAAGAAAGTTTCTACAGAGAAATAAAAGTTTTACATTTGTAAAGTTCTTTTCACATTCTAATCACCTAGCTCTTTATGATCCAACGCCAGGAGTTTTCAGGTTCCGTATTTACTATGTATTTCTTGTGCGCATGATGGTTAATACAGAAATCATGTTAATACATTATTAGTCTTTACAGCTGAAAGGAAATGGTGAAACATGTATTGTTCTTTTAGAACAAACCCCTGATTTAGTTTTGTAACACAATGGATGTAATTAGGGCTCAAAGGATGGAGTTTTGACTGGGACCACCTGTGTTCACACAGCGGTGACACTCTCTCAGTATAGAACCACGTAGAGATCTGAGGGAACTTCCCACGTCCAGTGCAACTTAAGCTTCTTTTGTTTTTCTTTTTAATAATAAAATATGTTATCTGAAGGGAGAAAAACTTGCCTGTGATGGTGTCTTATACAAAACACATGAGTCTCAAAGGGTAAGAAAAGTCAGTTTAAAGCAACACCGTCAGTGTCCTCCCTACTCTAGGTTGGCTTCCACTGAGAGCTGTGGATGTGATATGTTCACACATGAGCATCTGGGTGAAGGATGTCAAGCCCATATGCTCCAGATCACACTGGGCATATGGGAAAAGATTAACAGTCAGATATTCAGTTCCTGAAAACGGAATACATTGTGACTTGGTCAGTGTAATTTAAATACAAACTCCGAGCCTTGTGTAATATTACTTTAGAAAACAGTAGTTGTACTGATTATAAACCTGCATAGAAAGAAAGACTATTGAGATACAGTCAGAAAAGCCATCTCATAAGGCACACAAGAAAATAGACAGTAAATGTGAATGTGTTAACTCCTATTCCAATATACAGCAGAAGTTCATGAACATGCATAAATAATAATGAAAGGGTCACTTAATACTTTCAAAGCTATAAATGGTTTACAAAGTGGTAAGGGTTATCTTGGAAATTCAGTGTTGGGAGACTGTCTTGTTTTAATTAGGTATGACCTTATGAAGAACGTGCCTGTAAGTCAATTCAGTACATTTCAAGAAGAAAACCTAACCTTTTCTGAGTAAGAGCCAAATGCTGAGACCACAGAGAGGAGATAGAACATCATCCCCACTGTTTTGGCTTCTACTAACATGTGCTACCCAAACTGCCAGTGAAGTGCTCTCCACTATACAGCCTGTGCTCACCACGGTGCATGTACCTAATACCTATGTGCCAGTCAGGAAACCTGGCTGATGAGTTGTCCGGACAGCAGATGAGGAAACATCAAAAGGAGCATAATTTAGGGAATTAGGGGGAAAAGCAAAATGTAAGTAAAAACTTCAGGTAGCTGCTTAACATTGTTTAATATAAAATAGCAGCCATTTTTAAACTCTTTAATTTTTTCAGGAAAAGGAGTATTTAAAAATCTAAGATAAAAGATACACAGGACTTTGAATTTTGTTCATGGCACACGCCCAGTAAACAGATGAACTTGCCATCACCAACGAGCTGTCTCCCTGTAAGAGTAAGGCCTTGTTCAAAATCCAAGCTGAGGGTGGCACCAGTTTCCGTCAGGACAGCAAGAATCGTGTGGAGGATCTGCACCATAAGAGAGCTGTTCCCTGCACGCCCGTGCCCTCCCATGCACGGGACACTAAAGCCCTCCTGGATTTTGTAACCAGTTGCGTCATCTATCTTTAGAGTCAAGGAGAAAAAGATCCCTTTCCCTACAGATATTTTCCTAATTATTTACCACTTATAAAACCTTTGTGCTCATCTACTGTTCTGCCATTTTCTCTAATATTAGTTAAATTAGGTCATCTTTCTACTGGTTTTTTTTTTTCCCTCACAAAAGGCAAGTTTTAAATAATGCCTTATAAAATCTGTTACAACACATTTTATATTTATGCAGGATGAACTTAACACCAATTTGTTGCCACTTTGCTATTTATGTACACATATAAAATATATAATGATGCTCACCCCATACAGCACAAAGATTACAACAGAACAACACACATTCACCACCAGTGAGGGGAAACCCCTTTACACAATCCTCTGAAAAACTGGGCTAATAATTAAATCCAAAGTACAGTATATTTAACAAAATAGTAAATATTAAACAGTGAATACTCTACTCAAGGACTTCGCCTTTCCCCCCAAATTGGCGGCAATCCACAAAAATATACTTTTTAATCTGGTGACCATACAATACATAGGTACTTACATCAAAGGTGATAGTATATTTAGGATGCTATATACACAAAGAGTTTGGCTCAACTTTTAATTTACATATAGAATAATAAGTGTTCATGGCTTTTTTTTTCCAAGGTTCTGCTTGCAAGATATTTTTGTTTTTTCTCCCCTCTTAAAATAAAACTAAAAAGTTAAAACAAGATAAAGCTATTCTTTAAAAAAAAAAAAGTTACAACATATAGCTTTGGCTTATATAAATAATTCAGCAGAATGTGTTCAAAAGTAGTGGATATAATTTTATATATAGTCATCAATTCATTAAGGGTGTTTTCTTTCATATAAAATATACATGACCTAAAATCAGTTTCTTTATTTTTTAAAGATATGAATGTAAAAGAAACTTCTGACATATTCCAATTATAACTTAATATATTAATTTTATTTTGTTAATGCTCTATATTTCTAGGCTAGTATTTCTGAATATTTCATGCGTGTTTTCTATTCTCTCTTTTTAATAGCTAAAAATCACTTCTTTGACCCAATACATTTTTTTGCACGTGCAAAACAGTTATGTGTGGGGCTTTTTGTTTATTGTTTGTTTGTTCAATATCAACAGCCCTTTCCCATGCACCCCTTTGCAATAGACCCATGCCAGGTTGGGTTATTAATATAAATGACATTTTATGTACAGTATTGCTTTCTTGGTTCCTGCTTTTCTACTGCTCTGTTCTACAAAGCATTTTTTTTTTCTGAAGTAACTACAGTCACCGCACAGTTAAATAAAACAAATAGGGGCCCCCTAGGTTTCTGCAGGCTAATGTGGAAGAATTATATATGGGTACACGTTTCTCTGCAAAAACTTTATCTTACGAAACAAGTAGTCCAAGGAAGTGCCAGACTGGTCTGTTTCTACAGGGTGCTTTGTCTGCCATGTGGACACACATCTGCAGACCTACAAGGAGTTTGCAGTAAGTGCCTGATTTTGTGTATACAACACACACCCACACATACACACACTCACACTGACATACATATATATGTAAAGGGATATATATGTATGCATTTACATATAAATATATTGAACTCATGTCCTTATTCACCAATTTAAGATATGTAGGGCAGTTCACTGCAGTAACACAAAGAACAAACATGAACCAGGAAGCCTTAGGTCACCCATGTGTCCATCCTCATGCGTTTTACAGAAGGGCTTTCTCTGTCCTCAGTATTTGGAGGTCGGCCAAGCACAATTGGAGAATGGAAGTCACCCCGAGGATCCTCCCGGTCACTGCCATCATAGGAGCTGCTCGAGCTGCTCAGACTGTCCACAGGGGAGCGCCCCATTTCCTGCCGGGGTTGGGGCTGTGGAGGTTGTGGCGGTGGCTGCTGCTGTGGCTGCGGCTGCTGCTGCTGGAAGCCTGATGGGGTCATTCGATCCCGGGGAGGGGAAATTGGCTCTGACTTAATGTTGATGTTCTGGTTGGTGTTAATAGACAAATTTGAACCCTGAGATAACTGCCCTCCAGCCCTGTAGAGAAACAACAGAGGTGAGACGGTTTGGCAGCACATCTAACTCATATGACAGAGCTCAGGAAACCATCTGGGAATACTGAAAGTCTAATATCCCATACTTTTGCATCTCAACTCTGAAAAAAAAAAACAGTTTTAAGTGTTGTTTAATGAACAACAACATGGATTCTGTTCCCTGTCTCCTGTCCCTCAGGGCCTTCTGTACTGGGTCCTATGACAAGCACATCTCATGCTTTCTCAATAGCCATGAGATGTAAATTGAATCATCCCATTTTTCATGAGAACAAGTAGTTTTGGAAAGGCTAGGAATGTGTGTGGTAGTATGTGAGAGAGGACTTTCACTGTGTCTCAAGCTTTAAGGCCTTTCCACTTACTTCCTGAACTTACTTTCTATTTATTTATTTATTTAGTCACCATGCCTCCCATGTTGCCCAGGGATGGTCTTTAACTCCTGAGTCTTAACCTCTTAAGCAGCTGGGATTATAGGCAGCACCAAATGCCCAGCTTTCAGGTCCACAATTTTCAACGATTTCACTCAGAATAGGCCAGGGCTTCAATAGTTATATAAGCAAAACCTTTCCCTAAGATACATATAGCACTTTCACCCAGAACAGGATTCTCCAGAGCAATACTGATTACAACCCACATGTGTAGTTCTTTCACCATCCAAGAGAAAGGAGTTGCTGGCTCTCTGGGCACTGTGGGCAGGAGGCTAAGGTCCCCCTGGCCTTATCAGTTGCAAAGCAGCCAGCTAGCTGCTGCTATGCTGTCCCTCTTCTGGATGCTCTCCTGTACGTGTTCCTTCTGATGTTCAGGGAGTCCAGCCTCTTCTGGGCACCATCATAAATCCTCTTTGCTTTACACCCTGCCCATAAGGAACATTCCTTTTATGAATGAAGTAGTTTGTAAACTGGGCCAGAAACAATCAAATGAATCCTATGGCCCTTGATTCATACACAGGATATTTTCAATCCTGCTTTTCTTCTACTAAGATTCAAGGAGAATGCAAAAGACACAGGCTTGCTGTCCTCTTCTCCAAAGCAAAGGAGGAAAGGAAGGCAGATGAGCCTGAATGTTTTCAGCTACCTTCCCTAAGGAAGCAGACTCAGAGATGATGCTGGGAAGCAATGGCTTATTCATCTGGCTGTCAGTGAGAAGGGAGCATGCAGGCGCCATCTGGGTTTTAGGATTCCCTTTGTACCATCTGAGACTCTCCATGTTTAATAAGAAAAGTTATGCTTCCCAGATCCCTTCAAGGAATGCCTGGTGTGCTCAGCATCCACACTACTATCTAGAGCTATGTTAAGAAAATACTTTCTTCCAACACTTGCATGTACATAAACAAGAATCGTGGCAGGGCTTGTTCTTGACAGTCTACAAAATAAAAGAGAACTGACAGGAGGTGTGTGCAGGCCACGTGCAAAAGCTCAGGAAAATTTCCAGTTACTTACACTAGAGAGCTGAGGGCTGCTTGTCCTAGATGGTGCTGCTGCCAGGCTGAAGCCTGCCCCAGAGACAGCATTCCAGGGGAAGTAAAGCCTTGCAGGGCAGACAGGTCTGCGCTGGTCAATGAGTAATCTACAAAAGACGGAGACTGTTACTAAACAGATAAATATACCTGTCCTCTGGGAAAAAGAGATGCACTGGATTGAACCTGAATCCATGTGTTGATGCTCAGGAGGACAGGGAGGACAAAGAAGATTTCTTACTGAACTAATACCACGGTACAATCCACTACATTTGTTTTAATAGGTCCCCAACTGCACATGTCACCTCAAATTCATCAACATCTTTCTATGACATATAAGTCCTTTCTGTGAATACTTGAGTCATAATTACTATGACCAAGGCTTACTCTATCAAGAAAGGTGTTTAAAGAAGTTGATCCTCCACCTGAATTAATACATTTTAAGGGAAAAAAAAAAAAAGGCTGAGTTGAGAAAGTGTCATTGGCACTCAGGTTTCTATGTGACTATCCTTTCATACTTGACATGCCCAGAGAATCTCAGCCTGATGACTACTCTCTAGCAACCCTTCCAGTCCATAATTCTCTTCTGAATTCTTGGCATGTCCAGTGACTCACTTGACCTGTTCTCCTTGGCTATCTTCACAAACACCTTAATTCTGGCATAACCCAAACTGAACTCATGCTCTCCTCAAAGCTGTCCTTCCTTTCTTGGTAAGCTGCACCAATATACCCAATGGCTCATGCCAGGAAAGTGAATGTTAACAATACTTCTTTGCTGCACACTTACCTGAGCTAACAACTCCAGTCAAGTCTACCTTGCTGTCTCCAGCTTGTGGAGGATCCAGTGCAATCTTCTCTAAGCCACCAGTAAACTATTACTTGGACCACTATACAACCTTTCTATGACTTATTGGCATTTACTTCAAAAACAAGATTTATTTTTATTACTTTGGTTATGTGTATGGGTATCTGTGCACATGAATAAAGGTTCCCACAGAGGACAGAAGATGGTGCTAGACTGGCCTGGAGCTGGAGTTACAGGCAGCTGTGAGCTGCCTGGAGTGGGTACTGGGATCCAAACATGGATTCTCTGCAATAGTAGCACCAAGTCTTAACCAAAGAGCCATCTCCTATGTCCACTAGACCACTGGAGCCAAAAATGATGTGTGGAAATAACAAGTATGATTGTAATACGCTGTAACACACCCAACAAATCCCCACTTTTCCAGCTCAACTCTAACTGCCCTGCCTGTGACATTCACCTTGCTCTGCCTGGTGGCCTCCTGACTGTGTCCGTCTGATACAATATGAACAGGTCTTTTCCGGTGCTGCTTGTCTTTCTCGTGGCAGGCCTCAGTTCCACTACTGACCACACATTCTATTTACAGTGCCTGCTAGGGCACCTGCCACACATGTAATGCATCTTGAAGCTGGAGTGATGTTACTGATGCCCATGAGGAAGTGTCTATGGGATCCACAGGCTATTTTTAAAACTTGCTCCTTCATTTATTCCTTTACTTACTGCCTGGTGTGGTGGGCTTGACACTAAGTATCTACAGAAAGAAAAATAATATACACAATAATGTGGGAAAAGAAAAAACACAAACAAAACAGCTGTTTTAAAAAGGAGAGTAAAAGCGAACTCAGATGGAATGAGACTGATGTTTAGAGTCACATGCTCTTAAGGGAGCCTGACTCCACTATGTGTTTTAGTAATTCCTTGGAGACTTTGTAAAAATATATGTATGCAATATTTTAAAATGCTTATACATATGGACATTCTTTAGAAACTAATGCTGTTTCTACAAATGAGTATTACAGTAGAATTTTGAGTACACTGGAATACCTGCAATGAGACACAGAATACTGCATCTAACTCTGATACTTAATCCAAATGGCCTCCTCAGCTATACTCATCTGAGCATCAGACCTCTCAAGTTCCCTTCTTTTCTATCTTTTCAACTCAGAGTCCAAACTAGAAAGTCTAACAGTGCAAGACTTTCCCACACATGCTTACCAGCTAAGCTGTATCTGTCTTCTCATCTGAAAAAAGAGATATGCCCTTAACTCAAAATCTCTTATGCAGCAAGTGACTGATGGACTCTGACAGGATTTCTATAAGTGTTTAAGCTCTGACCTTTTCTGGAATTAGTTCTGTGCAAGACAAACAATGGGCTACAATTCATAGGCTACTGAGCATCTGATTGGAGCAGTGTCTTTTTTGACACAGGTATCTGGGAAGGTAAAGGTCATCCCCCAGGCTTTGTCAACAAGACCATTACAAGTTGTTTAAAAAGAACTAGCCCTGGAGTTAAAGTGCCAATCAAAGGTATACACTGCTTGTCCCTCCAGGTTGCTCCACACAGCAGTTTTAGTACTGATGCCAAAGCATTTACTCTGAAGTCTAAAATTAAGTCATTTCTACCATAGTCCACTATGCATCATAGAGAAGTGACTTCCTTGCATTGCAGTCCTCTGATGACAGACAAGGTGTTATTTCTTCCTTTCCCAGAGCCACAGGTATTTGGCTCAACTGGGGAAAAGTTGTGCTTCCTGCCTGTCTTAGAATGGTGAACCCACAGGGAACCCTCTGCACACCAGTTCTCCATATGGGCCATCTGGCTAGGCTAGCAGCATCCCTCCTCCATCACTGTGATATAAGAGTCAGTTAGTCTCTCTCTCTCTCTCTCTCTCTCTCTCTCTCTCTCTCTCTCTCTCTCTCTCTCTCTCTCTCTCTCTCTCTCTGTGTGTGTGCGTGTGTGTGTGTTTCAAGATGGGGGTTTCTCTGTGAAGCCCTGGCTGTTCTGGAACTCACTCTGTAGACCAGGCTGGCCTTGAACTCAGAGATCTGCCTGCCTCTAACCCACTCTCCACCCCAAGTGCTGCCATAAAAGTTGTGTGCCACCACTACACAGCTAGCTACTCCTAAACTTTCTTAACAGCTTTGTGTCTTAATAATATTTTAAGATGAGAAGTCCGAAACAAAACAAAACAAAACACCAAATGAATGAAAACCTCTTCTCAGCAGCAGAGTGACTGGCTGTGGGGAGAAACAAGAGATCATTCTCCTTCACAGGTATAAACAACACAAACCAATCCAGTAGCTACAGGAGAAAACCACATCTTGCCTGCCACACTGAAGCACCTTCAACACCCCTAAGAGACCTCTACTCTTTCCCAAAGCAGGTTTACAGCATAAATACAAAATAATATGATTTCACAGTTGAGGAAGAACAAGATACTGTGCAATAAAAGACTTCATAAAAATACCCGAGCAGTTTGCCTCCTGCCTTCCTTGGCTAAATGTGTGCCACAGTTGACAATAGCTACTTGCTTCTTCCTTAAGAAGCAGTAAAAAAAAAAAAAAAAAATCAGACATGGTGGCACACACCTTTAATCCTAGCACTTGAGAAGCCTATCCTGGTCTCAACCCCTCCCCCCACCTAAAAAAAATAAAAGCTGTAAAAGCTCATGTTAGAGAAATAACTTACTTCATTCTCTTATCAACCCATTTAATGTAACTTTTTAAAGGTTTAGCATTATATATATATATATATATATATATATATAAAAATTTGAAACAAAAACCGCAGAGATAACATGCTACAAAATTACAAAAGTACACCTTGTTTAGAAAACAGTAAGAACGGAGTCCAGGAAAAGGCCCCAGAGATGGCTCACCAGTGTTGTAGGCCGTTGGCATTGCTGAGTACACTAGTCCCTGCGGAGGCAAGCTTGGAGTTGTCACAGACACTACAGGCGTGGCAAGAGGTTGAGTGGCTTGAGAACTGCTTATCCTTTGGGCATTCTGTGAGAGATCAGAAAGAAGATTAAGTGTAATTATGTGGTATTTATGCTCAGCCTAAATATTTTAAAAATAACTTTCAATTTAAATGTGACACTTCACAGTTTTATGTGAATGTTATTTCTTCAGTGACATGAAAACTTAAAGATATTAATGTGAATAACTAAATATTTAAGAGATCTATCTTTGTATTAATTATTCATATTCCCCTTTAAGACTATAGTATATTAATCCCAGACGCATGTCTTAAAATAGAAACTTACCTTATGAGTGACAACACTTTTGTGTGATAGCTTAATGAGGACTTGATATCATTACAAGTATTGTCAAGCTACATTAAGTGAAGTCTGTGTATGTTTTAAATGGCTGATGGCAGCAAAAGAATTTGTATTCATGAGATTATAAATCTAAGAGCACAGGAATCAAGACTCCTTCCTTTGCAGTCCTTATATACTAACTAATGCTTTAGGCTGTGGCTGTGGAATCCATGTAGCTTGTGTTATGGCTTCCCTCCTGCTCACCCTGCAGGCGATCTAGGTTTTAACAGCCCATTCAGATCTGTATCATTCTCGTCTTTGAGTTCTCTGAAAGGAAAGGCTCCAAGTTTTTAAATAATGTACTTTTCAAAAGGCTATTAAATACTGACTGGTTGTATTGGCATAATAGTATCTGAGCCAGGTTGGGAATAAATTAAAATGTTGACACCTGCTGCCTTTTCTCCTTTTCCTTTTGTCCCCTTTCCCTATAGGGTCTGTAGCCCCGGCTGATCAGGGTGCTATGTAGATCAGCCTTGCCTTGAGCAGAGAGCCAGCTGCCTCTGCCTCCTGACAGTTGGGATTTAAGGACTGCCTATTTCTGGCAAAAAGTCAACTCTTAAATGATGAGCAACTTATGTTAGGATAGCTCCTGTCTTCCATGTGTAGGGTAGGACAGAATCATTTTTTCCTTCACACTGACCTAAAGTTGACTTTTTCCAAGATAAAGGATCAGACAACAGAAGAGACTCCACAGTTTGTATACAGAAAGCTACAGGGCAACTATAATTTGTTTTTACAAAGAGAGTTCTAGCCTGATGACTGATGGTTACGGGGTTTGGGTCACGACTGAAGAGTCCCAGTGCGACTACAGTTTCTCTCCCACTACGTTCAGAAAGCACTGAGACAAACGAAGGCCTTTGGCTAAATGTAAATGCCTATCAGGTGATGGTCTTTTGAGGATCTCGACTCCAGCTTTTCTCATGTCAGTCTGTATTTCCTACACATCTTCTTACAGGACATCTGAATACCATATGTTGTACGGATATCACCTGAGTCTTAGTCACTTATTCACCTCTTCTTAAGCCTGGAGAAAAATCACTTTACTTCTCTAAACCCTTTAATTTGTTATAGAAGGAAGTCAGACATGTTTGTCATGTCTGGCTTTCAATGCTCCTGCTGATAATTAAAGGGGTATATTAGAAATGAACCCAAAGACAGCATTCTTGCTGTCCTCAGACTTTCTGTAGTTAAAACTTTACATTATTGGTGATATTGGTGACTTAAACAGACAAATATATTTATATTCCTTCTGATCCACAGCCATCCCACCAAATCTGTAACGAGATAAAATTATTCTCGAAGCGCAAGGCTTCTAACCGAGAAGCTCGCTGTGGCCTCACTCTTGCCAGGGAATCCTCAACACAGACCCAGGAGCTGGCTCCTTTCTTCCCCTTCACTTTGGATCAGAGCCATCAACAATTATTTTAGGGCACAAGCTGTTTTGAACAACTTTCTGAATTCTAGAGGACTGCATTTCTGGTTCTGCTTTGCACTCTGAATTGATTCAATTTTTAGAGTCTGAATTAGCTTAAACTTCTAAGGAATATGATCGACTATACTTTCTAGTGCTCTTTCTCATTTTCATGATTCCTACATTTCAACACACTCGAAAACTATCTGAGATTCTGCAGTTACGTGTTATTTTAAGGAAGGCAGAGAGTCACACATTGTCACACATTGGTATGACAGGTGGAGAAACAGTTTAGTCTCAGCATTGAGTCAACAATTTCAATGAGTTTTTGAGTGAGGGATTTAATCTGGTCTCAAATCAAACTAGGTTAAAAAACAGTGTTGAGATGGTTCAGTGTAGGGTTTCCCTACTCTAGGCTTTTTGGAGATGCATCATCATGGCAGCTTCCTGGTATAACCTCAAAGACTGGAGTAATAATGACCCTCCATACCCGTTCTGCCCACCAGAGAGATCCCTGCAGCATTGTGTTCCATGAGTAACTAACTTTCAGAACCACTAGAGGGCAACACAGTGCTAGATAATTAAAGCATTTAGGACAATTATTTAAGAGTAAAGAGTGGAGTCTAGTATAAGATGAATTATTTCAGTTTGAACCATAATGCAACCATTAGTGATATCCTTAACTAAAGAATCTTCCCCCAAAGATATTCATTGTATAATTTAGCATCACATTTATAGCTAATTAGTGAGTATATTTCAGATACCAATCCAAAAACAAGCAAGCAGAGCAAATAAAAGATTATCTCTTAAGTATTAAAGAACAGAGAACCTTACTTGAAAAGAAACTGTGCAAAACACACCAGCATGCATAAACATGTCATAATAAGGAAATGAAGCCAGTGGATGCCTTTACACCCCATGCTCTCATGCACTCCTAACCCCTGCCCATGCTAAACCCCCAACACTCACAAGTTTTTATTCCCCTTAAACTGGAGTCATCTAATTAGCAAATGATGCATATGATGACATCTGTTGAGTTTTAGTTACCAACAAAGAGCTAAGTTATTCTTAGTTAAGTTTATTTTCCAGAGGAAAAACAACAGAAAATATTTGTTTTGGAAAAACAGGTAACAGCTGCTTTTAAGAATCAAATACCTCCTGGTAAGGAGTAAACGGGTGTATGTTCAATCACAGACACTTCTTTTTGTAAACAGGGAACCCCCTTGTGGTTCAGACTGTCTCATGCAGGATGAAATAATCAACTCTGAAAAAGGTGACCTCACCAAAAATGATGTAATCTTTTTGAAAGAAAGAGACATAACACAAGATTCTGTGTTACAATCTCAGGGACTCTGAGGGTGAAGTCATTTTCTAAAAACACTTTAATAATTTGGAAAGCCACATAAGGTATCTTGTGTATTTCCTTAGCAGAAAAAGCTTGAAGTGTCTTGTGCTCATGGACAGCTATTGTTTTTACAGGTTACTTCAACTGTCTTCTCCTTTGGCCCTCAAGTAAAAGGGACCAATATATACAGCAATAAACATAAAAACTAGGATCAGTAGTACCAGAAGGTGAATTTCTTGATTAAAAAACATTTGGATGGTGGGAAACAAATAGAAAAATATCTTTGTAACAAAGGAACAAAGGTTAAATAAAAACATTTAAAATAATTAGAACTATTTATATATTTTTCAACTTTGTTCAGGCAGGAAACCACACTCACCAACTCCAATTCCTCTTCCTCCGACTGTACTCAGCACATAAGAGGGATAAGAGAGTTAACTAAGACTGTTGGAACTTGCAACAAGATCTTTCTTTAGAAAAACATGGCGTTTGGATTCTAGTAGCTGTTTGGAACTTTGCAGAGGTTAAATACATAGCAAACAATGTATATAGTACTTGCCTCTATACTATAGTTGGTTTTTCAAAATAAAGTTAAGTTCTTTTAAATTCTCTCACCAATGATTTAAAGCTCCATTCTACCTCCCCCTACTGTTACATGGGCCTTTCCTACACACAGCCAATGCTTCTGAGAGACTTGCAAGTGCAACACTGTGTACTTACACATTTTAATCCCCGCATTACTACCCCATCTGGCCAGATAGTCTACATGTCTGTCTACTACCACACTCTACTGTTAGAAAACTGTTGTGTGTTTTATTTTCCCAGTGGCTAACAAGGCATCATAAAACATAACACATGTTTGCTAATAAATGTTGTATTTTGAGTGATAATATATGTTTACTATTTACAAATGACAGTATTCACATGGATTTAACTATCTTAGTGGAGTAAAGCCTTGCATATGAAAAAAAAAAGAGTGGAAGAAAAGTGAACTGTTGAACTTTACAAATAGTAAAAAAATGAATGAAACAGATTTTTCTCTTCTTTTAAGCAGTTCTGAAATATTAATATGCTAGAAACAGTATGCTCATTGTTATTTTTT
Organism: Grammomys surdaster; assembly: GCF_004785775.1. Taxonomy (NCBI): domain Eukaryota; kingdom Metazoa; phylum Chordata; class Mammalia; order Rodentia; family Muridae; genus Grammomys; species Grammomys surdaster. The sequence goes on along the minus strand of NW_021604712.1, from coordinate 8,102,500 downwards.
ATTTCACTTGAGTAAGTCAAATTTCTTCCAATTTGTAAAGTGTCCTAAGCCTCACTGATAAAGAGTCATAATCTTAAAGCAGTTTTCTCTGCAAATGAATGAACTGATCACGTATCCAACAAAACAAGCAAGCACTCAGTATACAAGTGGGCAAATGTAGTTCAGCTGTTCAGTCAGACATATCATTTGGTATCTCCAATTCACAAGACAGATGTCAAAATAATATCAAACTCTTGTTTTATGTAAAATACAGTGTATACTTTAATCTACAGAGATAAGGGTATAAGTAGCTTGTATGACGAAGTTCGAATTTTCCATGGGGGTCATGGTTTTGTTCTTTTCTTTCTGTGACTAGATATAATTAAGCAGTTTTCAAAGTCCCAAGTAGTTTGAGTCTCTCTAACACACATTTCTATACCTTAAATTATTTTAGAAAGCTCCTAGCAGGCACTGCCTACCTGTAAGGCACTCCAGGGGCCACTTAGGTGGCTGCTCTGTTTAGGCATGCTTCTCTGTTATACACATTTGTGTTTGAACCATTTTACTCCACAGCACACAGAGAGCACCTGCAGAGAGCTCCTTCACACACCTTACCCAGCTTTCTGAGGTTAACATCCACCAAATGAGACTAGGGGTCCCATTTGTAGAGCTTTGTACGTCACTTAGATTCTACCAGCCTTTGTGGGCTGAAGGACATGAACTTTTGAAAGAATACCTGACCCTATCAGAAGGCAGATATCTTCTTTTTGTTTTACTACTAGTGATGTTAATGTCCTCCAGGATTCTCCACTGTAAAAGCACAATTTCCCCTATATAAACACCACATATTTAGATAAAGATAATTTGATAATATGTAAATGTTTCACTTTAAATGTTGCCCACTACCTGCAGCATTTACTTACTGGCTTGCCTATAACAGTTATGGCTCTACTATGCTATTCTAAAGCTGTTTCGTATTCTTTTGTTTGTTTTGTTTTTTTTTTCAAGACAGAGCTTCTCTGTGTTCTCATGGAACTGGATCTCACTTTTTAGACCAAGCTGGCCTTGAACTCAGAGATATGCCTCCCTCTGCCTCCTGAGTGCTGGGATTAAAGGCATGCTTTAAGGTCCAGCTTTCCTATTCTTAAAATTCTTCCAAAAGTACGAATCATATCTGCTCTCTAAGGAGGAGGTATTACCAGTTCTTCATTTATGTAATCATATATGTATGGTGGAGTCAGCACTTCTTATTCCTTGGGTTATAACCTCAAACTACTGTAATTTAAATTTTTCTAGTTTTGGCAAACTGGGATTTTTGTTTTTTAAAGAATGGTCCCTGGGATCTTTCGATAACTACACCCTTACTCCCTGGCTCCTCTGGTTTATCTTGTGCTTCCTCACAACCTACCATTTCCCCAAGGGAGCCCTTAAGTCTTTGAATTAGCTAACGGTGGGTGTTTAGATACCACAATCAGAGCACCAGGTACACTCAGCTACTAGATAAAATTACTCAAGGAATTCTCAACAGACAGAACTAGAAACTGCATGAGGGTTTCTGTGTCTAGAGAGTCCAGGAAGAGTATTGGTTTATAGTCATTTTTGCTTACAATGCCTTACTCTGGTTTTGTATTAAGAAGGATGCTACCTAATAAAATGAAGGGAAGTGTTCTTTTTTTTGCTTTTCTGAAACTGTGAAAGAGTTGCTATTAACCCTTCCTTAAATGTTTGATAGTTTGTCCGTGAAACCATCTACATCTCCAGCAGTACTCTTGATGGTCCTCAACATTTTGGAATTTTGTATTTTCAGTTTCAGTTAGTTATGAGTATATAAGCAATTATTTACTTTAAATTATGTGTATGTCTATGGACATGAATATGGGTGCCTGTGGGGGCCAGAAGAGATCAGATCCCTTGGAGATGGAGTTACCTACCTGATGTAGTCCCCAAAACTGAAATATGGCTTTCCACTGGAGCAGGAAGCACTCATGACCACTAACTACTAGCTATATGTACTGCTAAATTTCCCTTGACATTTTTTTCTGAGGCCCACAGATTATTTAAAAGTGTAAGGCTCAGGGATCATAACAGAAGAGTGAAGAGAAACATTTTAAGAGTTGGAGGATGACTACAAGAAAAGTGTTTTCCGGATACAACAGAGCAGTTGTACCTATCAACTCTCAGTGATTGTGGTGGAATGTTTAAGACCTGTGCAAGCTCAGCTACACAAAATTCCAGCATGGAGTTGGGAGAAGTGGACACAAAGTCCCACCCCTAGCTGATAAGCTACTGGCAAACTGATGCAAAGAGAGAGGGAGTGAGTGTCCTTTAAGGTTATGATCCCTGGTAGTCCATACTCTAGGGCAGTTCCCATATGACACCACAAAGGGACTCAGTAAAAAAATTTTTTTTTGTTTTAAAAAAAGAAGACACAAATTTGGGTGGGTAGGAGGATATCAGGATGGAGTTGTGGGAGTGTATTCATGAAATACACTGTATGAAATTCTCAAAGAATTAATGAAAATATTTCTAAAGTTAAATTGATGGTTATATTTCTAAATTATGATATCTTTCTAAAGAGATGGATTTCAACTGATTATGGATAGAGAGTCAGTTCTTGCAAATTTGCTAAGTTTTATTTTATGAAATTGAATGGTCTATTTTGGTGAAATGTTTCATAAATGTCTCATAACTTAATATAAAAGATGACACCGCCTACCTTTCTAAACCAGTAACTCTAAGCTAATCTGAAAAAGCATCAAGCAAACCTTAACTGAAGGACATTCTATAGAACATGAGAGCAGTGTTTCTCAAAAATGCCAAGGTCACTTAAGGCAAGTCTTAGAAACTCTCACAGCCTGTAAGAGTTGAAGAAGACAAGATTAATAAATAAAATATGCTATAAAGCCTAGTCTGGCTCCTGGCATGAAAAAAGAGATGAAGTTTAAAACTTAGGAAATATATGTGAACATGAACTTTAGTTAATAATAATTTACAATACTGGATCACTAATGTTAATAACTGTGCCATAGTAATATAAACTGTTAAAAGAAATTGTGTTTGAAGTATAAGGGAACCTATGATTTTCTTTCCAATGAAACAAAAGCTGTTCTAAAGCAAAAGGTTTATAAACTGTTTATTCTTATTCCTTCTGTTCTTTATTTCTCTGCATACAGTCAAGATTTTGCTGATACTAGTATTACTTCTTCAAGAAAATGTTAACACTTCTTGTAGAGTAGCTCTGCTGGCAATAAATTCTTGTTTTTGGTTTGAAAAGACTTTGCTTTTATTTTTTAAGAACATTTTTGCTGGGTATAGTGATGTGAGATTTTTGTTTTTATTGTTGCTGCGTTGTTCACCAGCTTGAAGAGAGGTATGGTAGTAATTTCCTGTCTTTGGTCTGTAAGGCACGTATTTCTATTCACTGGCTGTCTTTAAGAATTTCTATTTGCCCTTTGCTTTGTTCCAATGTGCACGCGCATGTGTGTGTGTTTGTGCACTGGAAGTATTATCTTACTTGGTGACTGTTATCTCCCTTAGGCCATTGTTCCTACTGTTCTTCTTTTTGGAACTCCACTTTCAGACATGTTGCACTACATGATAACGTCTTGCAGCTCTCAGATGATGTTTGATTTTGGTTCTTCTCATATTTCAGTCTGGGTATTTTCTACTATTTTACCTTGTTGGCCCTGCTACTGTGAAGTTTTAGTTACCTTTCTCAGAAACTAGACTAGGTTTGAAAGGTGTTGTTGCTGTGGTTACCCTTAAATATATTTACCCTACCCCCATCCCCCTCACCCCCCACCTCAAGCTGTAATTTAAGCCTCTCTAAAGGTGGAAGATGGGCAGGCCAGTGACTACTGCACTCTATGGCCCCTCTGTGATGTGCCTCAGACTGCTTCTCAGTCACCTTGATACTCTCACGGTTCCCATCATCAGTGTCTTCTTGCTTCTGAACCAAGTAGCAATACTGTCCTTTCTGCATTCCCAGACACAATAACAATGCACCAAAGGGGACAATATTTGTTTTCCAGCCCTCAATGTATTTATCCCATGGAAAAGAAAATGACTCACACAAAGGTTGTCCTCACTGCAGTGGCCAGCTGGGTTTTGGGAGGTCTTTCCAGGTCTTATTTTATGTGGTACACTCACTCAGTGGGGCTCAAGATGGAAAGACAGGAGGAGTCTTTCCCATAGAGAAGTCTTCTATAGGACTTGTATAGACTTCTGACTTAACCTACACTGAGGCTTCTGGAGTTAGATGCTTGACTTCCAGCAATTCACTAATACACAAGCACCAATATCCTTCTCGCTAGTACCAGCTTTCTCTAGCCTCTAGACCATCTCACCACTATGAATTAGCAGCACTAAAATGAATTTTTTAACAGCATAAAGTTAAAAGCAACTTATTTTAAATTTTCTGTTTTCCAAAATGAAAGAGCCCCTTCCCACACTTTTATTTATTTAATGCAGAGTCTGAGCTTTAAGCAAATTATGATCTGGGACATTTAAAGGTCTGGGGCATATGTACTGCTCGCTATCTTGGAACTTTTAGTTCTGTTTTCTCATTTCTATCTCGCTATGATCATAACCTAATTGAGAACTCAATGAGAAAATAACCCTAACAAATTACTGATGTTTTGGAATCTATGAAAAATTACAAAAACAGAATCACTCCCTGAGTCTGACAGCATCAGACTTAACAAAACGCAAATGACAAATTTAGAACCCACACAGTAGAATGAGCACCTGGCATATCATTTAGTATACTAATAGTCAAATTGCTGCTGAATTCAAAATGTCTTTAAAACCTGCATGTGTATTCTAAAACTGTCTACAAGAAGCTAAGGAACATACATACATATTCTGTTCTGCGTATGACAAGACAATTCGAAGGCAGATGACAATGACCCTCAAGAGGTAAGGTATTAGACTCAAAGAGAGCGGTCATTTGAAAGGAATAAGCAAAGAAAATTATTAGAGAACAATTCCTTCCAGTTTGCAAACATTCTTCCCTAGATATTCTATAACAGTTCTCCTTGGTTTACAGAATTTTCTAGCAAATAATTTCATTATTCCTCACGGAAATGCACATATTATTAAAAGTATGTCAAGTACGGAACAGAAATGGCATGTTTAATTCATAAATTGAAGTCAAATGTCTAAAGAAAGTTTTTAGCCTGAAAAAATTAAAATTGAGCACAATAACCTCTCCATATTTAGCTTTTATTTTAAATAACCATTAAGCAGTTTTACTTCTTATTTCAATAATTTTGTTTTTAAGCACTTAAATAATGTCTTTCTTCAAATCCTAATTTTGAATAGAAAATTCATATAAGACAACCAATGGACACTATGGAGGTTTAGAAGACCTCAGAGAAAATGCAGACAAGTATAAACTGTGTGTTTAAAGAACAAAGCTAAAGAATGGGTCAACTTACAAGTGGGGGCATCATGCCCTTGCTTGAAGGGGGAATGACAACTCGTAGATCTGGTTTCCGACTGTTCATTCCAAGATTGCCACCACCTGGTGGCGGGGGAGACTTTGTAGGCATGACTTTGCCTAAACTATTTGCACCAGTATTTCCAATCAAATTTGGAGAGGCCCTTGAGTTTACAAATCCATTCCCTGGGAAAGGGAAAAACAGTTGCTTATTAACATGTAAAGAGTGATTAAAATAGTTTAATTCATAAATCTAAAATAATGCTAACTGCCCATATATATGTTTTTTAAAATGATTAATTTTATAAACTTAGATGATTAATTTTATAAAAAAAAGTAAGACTTCTTTTTATGACATATAAAGTTTACCATTTATAATAAAACACAATGTCATTAATATTGTACTATTATTTTAACAAATACTCATTTGTATTTACATATTTTAATCTTTTCTACTTTTGTTTTGCATTTGTATCTTGAAATCTTGAAATGGGTAGTGACCAGCAAGATGGCTCTTAGTCGGTAGAGATGCTTACTACCAAGCATGATGGCTAGAGTTTGTTCTGTAGGACTCACTTGGTAGAGAGAACTGACTCCTCTAAGTTGTCCTCTGACCTCCACCTTATCACCTGCAGGCCCCCTCCTAATAAATATATAGGTATAACAATAATTTATAATATATGCATATTTTTGTACTTTTAAGTGTTTGACTGATATGCTGTAACTTATGTATCCTTGGAAAAGGCTCTAAGTTCATCCTTTTCTCTGAACCCATAAACAATATTTTCTCTACTACTTTTCATACTGCTCACCTCATGTTTCCTCACTACTGAATATTGATACCTTTAGCTCTAAAAACAAAATAAAACAAAAGTCTCAATAAATAACATTCTCCAACTTAGCACGGTTCCCACCTAACAGAAGGGACATGGTGAAGAGTACAGTGTCTTTGGCAGTTGACACTGGGGACCGTGTCAACCATCACAGTTGCTACTGCAGTCAGCTTTCCTGACATATATCCAAAAGAAGACAACAGAACAAGAGAACTCACAAACAAGAGGAAAAGGGGAGAGAAGCCATAAGACAGAGCACAAATCCCACAGATGCATAAACACATCAAAGAAACAACAATAAAGGCACAGCACTGCGCTGCAGCTTCTCAGCTCCAAGAGACAGGTGAGAGGAGAAGGTGAGTCCTACCTATAACACATGTCAGTGACACAGAATCAAATGAATTACAAGGGACTTAATAAAAGAAAAGAAAGCAACAAACTCAAACGAAGACTCATACAACAAAGCTAGCCAATGTGAACTAAACAAGTAAGTCCATTGGAGAGAAAACTTGAAAAATGTGAAGGAGAAATTCCGTATTATGAAAATTGAGAAAGTGAAAAGGGAACCAACTAGAAATTCTGGAAATTAACTACTCAAATCAAATAAAATGCAGGAAGCATCTACAGACAAGATGAAGCACAGGAACTATTCAGGGATGGAAGACAAGGTTAAAACAGTAACACATACAGATAAATATAAAAGCTATGAAATCAAATTTCCAAGAAACCAAAATAAAGAAAAAGGAGCTAAGACAGTGAATGGCTCAAACAACCTATTCATTGAAATATCTGAAATTTTCTGAAACCAAGAGAAAGAAAGTGCCCAGAACATCAAATAGACATGAGCAATGAACTTCTTCATGACATATCTGAGGTAAGATTTCAAAAATAAGGGTTGACAAGAAGCATTGGTGGGTAAAAGCACTTGCTACCAAGACTAATGATCTGAGTTCAATCCCTGGGACCCACATGGTGAAAAAAAAACCTGTCTCCAGCAGAATGTCCTTCAATTTCCACACACATTGCAGAGACATAAGCATATACCCCTACACATACACATAATAAAAGAAATAAATGTAATCAAAAATAAAAAGCAAAGAAACAATACTAAAAGCAATAAGGCAAGGTCAGTGAGATGGCTCGGAGGTAAATGCAATTGAGTGCAGGCAGGACAACCTGTCTTTGATCCCTGGATCCTACAAAGTAGCAAAAGAAAACCCTGGTTGTCTTCTGATCTCGAAGCATGTGCCATGGTACACACACACACACACACATTTACTTAAAACAAACAACCTAAAAAGCTATGAGGGGAAAACACCAACTCACAGAGGTAAAAATATTAGAATAATAGTAGGTCATAAAGTCTAAAAGAAAGGAAAGCAAAGAATAGTGTATTTCATAGCCTATAATAAACCATTATTGTCAAATCCAGCAAAATAATCTATTAAAATTGAGGGAGAACCAAGTTAAGCTCAAGTTAATATAATCTGTGGCAAGTAAACAAGAAAATGCAGGAAATGCTTAAAGAAAAATATATACAAAGAAGTTTGACAGCTTACCCACAACACAACAGGGAGTATATTTCATGAAAGCAAAGGATTAAAAAAGGCAAAAAGAGATAAAATTCATGAGGTCCAAAACCAGCAAACTACTCTATGAAAACCAAACCAAACCAAAACAAAAAACCAAACCAAAACAAAAATGAAAACCAACAAGAACTGCCAACAAAAATAAACAGTAATAACAAACCTTTCTCAATAACCTGAATGCAAGTGACTATTTCACCATTTAAAGATACAGACTATCAGACTATGCTTAAAAATGAGGTCTAACTCTTCAGCTGCCTCTAAGAAACTCAGGTAACTAGAAAAGATCCAAAGCCTTTGAGCTTATCCAAGGCTCAAGTCAACCTACCAAGCAACAGAAAGCTGCCAGCAAGCTGACCTATCAATCCTCACATCTGATAATGAAGACTTGGAACCAAACCTAGTTTGAGCTAAGAGAGCCACTACATCTTAACAAAAGGAACATTCATCAACCAACAGGGCAGAACTATTGTAAATGTTTACGGAAATTTGGAAACCTCTCAGGTTTTAGGTCTTTTCTAGTTACATGGGTTCCTTAGAGGCAACTGAATAGTTAGACCTCATTTTTAAGCACGGTCTGTTAGTCTATCTTTTAATGGTGAGTTAGTCATTTACATTCAGGTTATTACTGAGAAGGATTTGCTGTTACCATTGATTTTATTAGCAGTTGTTCTAGTTTGTCTTCCTTGGTCATTCATAAAACATTAAAAGGCACAAAGACTCCATGAGGTCCTGACGAAGTACTGCAGGAGATTTCATTAGCCATTCTCACACATGAGCAGGTCTTCCAAAAGGAAAATTAGCAAAAAACTCTTCACACCTTAACTATTAAAAAAATCAGCTGGACTCAATAGGTATCTACAAAGCATTCTAGCTAATTGAGAGAGAATACACACTTCTCAGCAGCACATGGAACCATTCCTAAAACTGGAATTACAGACAACAAAGGAAGCTTTAATAAACACAAAAAACCCCTGAAATGATTCCCTGCATCTACTCAGATCACAGTGAACTAAAACAAGAAATCAACAGCAAGACTAAGTTCAGAAAATACATAAACACTGGGAGACTAAGCTATACTTTTTTGAATTTTTGAAAGCTATACTTTACAATTTTTAAATTGAAGCTCAATTTTAAAACCAGGGAGGAAACTCTTAAGGAGCACAAGTCCACAACCTAATGTACCTCAAAGCTCTAGGAAGACAAGAAATCAACCCAGGACTACATGGACTCACTGCTAAATTCTCCCAAACTTCTAGGGGAAAAAAAAAATCTAAGTATAACACTTCCATAAAACTCATTCAATGATGCCAATATTATCATGATTTCAAAACCAGGAAAAGACACAACCAAAAAAGAAAACTAGAGACCAACCCGTACAATGAAAACAGATATAAAAATTCTCAGCAAATACTTGCAAACTGAATTCAAGATCACATTAAGATGTTATATCATGTTCAAGTTGGAATCATCCCAGGGACACAAGGCTGATTCAGCAAAAGCAAATCAATAAATGTCATATTCCATTTAACAGATTTTAAGACAGAAAAACCACATGATAACCTCAACAGGAACATTTTTTGACAAAATTCAATATGTATTCATGATAAAAATCCCTGAAGAAAAAAGCAGGGCAGAACATACCTCAACATAATAAAGGGTATCTAAGACAAACTAAGCCACTCTCAAGCTAAATCAAACTGAGAAATTTCCTCTGAAGTCTAGAAGTAAACAGAATATCAGCTTGCACTATTATTCGATATGGTGCTTCAAGACTTAGCGGAGTATTAAGACAAGAGAGAGGTAAAAATGATCAAATTCAAGAAGGAAAAACCATCTCTAGTGGCAGATGATTTAATTCTATACTTAACAGACCCCATAGACATCACCAGAAAACTTCAGGTCCAAAAATCTTTCAGTAAAGTTATATGACAAAACAACATATAAAGCCATACTTTATACACACAGACACATATACACAGACCAATATCAAATGGACTAAGAAATAAGAAAAATATCCTATTTTATATTTTTAAAATGATAAATAAATCTAACCAAAGTGGTCAAAGACTCCTATAAGGGAATTTTTAAGAAACTAAAGAAATAATCTAAAGACATTAAATAAAGAAAAGAGCGTCCACGCTCCTGAACTGGCACAATGCAGACTCTGAAATGGCTATCCTACCAAGAGGATTATCCTCAGTCACTGAAACTCTCAGCAAAATTTCAGTAACATTATTTCCAGAACTAGAAAAAAAAAACCTCTAAAATTCAAGAAGAAATATGGAAGACCACAGGTAGCCAAAGCAACCTTAGGCAGAAAGCACACATTACAGAGCCACAATTAAGAAAGCACACATTACAGAGCCACAATAAGAAAGCACACATTACAGAGCCACAATAAGAAAGCACACATTACAGAGCCACAATAAGAACTACAGCATAGAACTGGCATAAAAAGACATGTAGATCAATGGAATAAAGAGAGGATCTGTACACAAATCCAAAGAACTATGGACACCTAGCTGTTGACAAAATACATACATTTTGAATAGATATCTGATTCAATAAATGATGTTGACAAAACTGGACACCTGCACAGAAATTAAATTAGACCCCTATCTCTAACCCTGCACAAAAATCAACTCAAAGTGAATCAAAGATCTTTTTTAAAAAACCTGGAATACTGAAATTGCTATGGAAAAAGACTTCAAGAGATAGGTATAAGCACAAGCTTTCTGTATCACAGCAAATACCCCACAGAATATGCAAATGAGAGTACTTGAAATCAAAAACCTTACAAAAGAAACCATCAGCAGCCTGGGGAAATGGCTTGGTGGGTAAAGTGCTTTCCATGCAAGCAGGACTGCCAAAGCCAGGTGTTAGGATTGAAGATACAGCTCAGTGGTTAAGTGCATTTGCTACCTTTCCAGAGTATATGAGTTCAGTTCCTAACCACCCAAAATCACCTATGGCTCCCGTTCTTCTAGCATCAAAGGCACCTGGCACACACACTTGGACATGCACACACATGGTGCACACACTTGTACACACACATACACACACAAATTAAAAGTAAATCTTAAAAAGACAGGTATGATGGTACATGCTTGCAACCCCAGTGGTGATGGTGGGGTGGAAACAATCAGACCCAGAGATTGGAAGTGCAAACAACAGTTTAGTGAGACTCTGCCTCCAAAAATAAGATGAAGAGGTTCAAGAAGCCATCACAACCTCTGTCAACATGCCACCATGGCTGGGCACACTAGCACACACACATGCATACACCACACACATTGTAATTCTATTGAATTTCTTGAATAAAACAGAACTGTGTTTACTTGGTATACTATCTGGAGGTTTACAAAGCAATTTCAGGCACATTACGTAATATACAGTCAAATGATAAATTGATATATGAATTCTATAATTTAATTTTTAAAATTACATTTATTTGTAGAGGAGTGGCATGCCTGGAAATCAGAGGACAACTTGTACTAGTTGGTTCTTTTCTTCTATCATGTGCAATCTAGGGACTGAACTCAGCCTATCAGATCTTGGGGCAAGCATGTTTATCTGCTGAGCTAGTTTCTAAGTCCTGAATTTGAAAACTTAAAAGACTATAATTAGGGGGATGGAGAGAGAGCTTGGTGGTTAAGAGTACTGGGTTGCTCTTCCAGAGGCCCAGGGCTTGATGCTAAGCATACACATGGCAGCTCACAATCACCTGTGACTACAGTTGTAAGAGAGCCAATGCCTTCTTCAGGCCTCTTAGGGTTACAGGTATACATGTAGTGCACAGACAGAAACGCAGAAAAAACACCCCCCACATAAAATAAATAATAAAAATTAAAAAATAAATCAATACTATGCTTAGGAAGATGACAAAAGTTTGTGAAGATAGTTTTAAAGAAAATAGAGGCCCTAATATAATTATCTACTTACAAACATTACTTAAGAGTTAAAAATACTATTAAAAATATTTGTTTAAAAACTAGAAAATTAACACATCAGTAGGATAGATCAACTCTGTAGACTCCTCACTGCTATACTCATAAGACAGCCCTTGAATACAAGAAAGGCAGTGGCATCTAAGAACTGCCTACGTCTACTTGGAAGGTGTTCTTGGAAGATGACTACGCTTTCCCCTGCCCTTCATTTCAACCAATTCTTCCATGCTCAAAAATTTTACCACGTGACACAGCAATTTTATTTGTGTGTGACTTTACTTTGTTGTGGGGACTGTTATTTTACTTAATTTTGTGAGGCTATTTCCTGCATTCTGTTTTCATTGTCTTGAAAGGCACTTATTCAATCTGGGCTCAATCTCTTTTCCACACTCTCAGAGCAATTTCCTGCATCTCCCGTTAGCTTCAGAGAGCAGTGCAGTTGGGAGAAAAACATCACCTCTTCTCTAGGTCATTCACTTATGGAACAGAGCAGAACTCACTCAAGAGCTAATCCAGATTTTGTTATCTGGAGGATAAAAAATATTTTACAAATAACATATTCAAAGTTAGAAGAACTTAATAGAATTTTATACTGCAGAGCAATAAGGCTAATGAAGTTTCTGTTAACATATAATGGCAAGAAAGTGTATTCTGATTCTCCAATACTTGAAAAGCTATTTCATATACTTAAACTAAAATCTAAAACAAGCAAAAAAAAAAAACCCAAACCCCATTATTTTAATATTTTTATTAAGTGATGCAAATATATAATTTAGAGGCATACATCATTAAGAAGCACAAATGCTACTTTGCTATGTGAAATCTATAATGCATTTTATATGAGACCACAGTACACCACGAGAATCAAGTTACAAGAGTGAAGGGCATTTAAAAGCACAGTATCTTAGTGTTCCACTAGAACATTGCAGCAGATAGTGAGTACAGGATGATGTAAGTGTCTGGCAATGTGCCAGGCTGAAGCTAATCTCAAGTGCAAGCTTGTTATTCTCTTAGACTGTATCAGTGCATGCCTCTTAGCTTCTGTTTAAGTTCTACAATGGAGAGACACTGCGCAACATGATTTGTCTTTTTAATTGAATAAATGTAAGTTAGTGTGATTATTGTCAAAACTTGAATGGCAACTTATTATTCTAACAAAAACACTCTTGAGTAAGTCATACACCTATGCTTCCAGAAGTGTAACCGGCCACATCTTACTGTGGCCCTATCGCTGTGAGGTTTGTTGTTCCATCATCAGCTCAGCTCATATTTCAGAATTATGAATCCTATCCTTTGAAGCAATGCAGTCAAGTAAATGGCAAGTCTCTTCCACGGCCTTAGGACTACCACTCTTCTAGCACTAAACAGTGGACGACTATGTCATTAATATTTTACTATGAAGCCACTTTTGAAGTAAGTCCAGCTGTCAAGAAACTTCAGAGGACTCTAAAAACCTCAAGCAAGATTCAAATTGGAAGTGGTAGCACACACTTTTAATTTTAGTACTTGGGAGGCAGAGGCAGAGAGAACAGTTTGAGTTTGAGGCCAGCCTGGTCTACATAGTGAGCTTCAGGCCAGCCAGGGCTACACAGTGACAAATAACAGCAAATCTGACATGCTCAGCACATTGCTCAATACATACACAGAAACACATAGTAACGGATTTTAAAATGTCATTTATGTGAAGATATAAAATTTATTAAAATACAAAAAATCATGATTTTGAAATTATCAATGACATACTCATTTAGTTTGATGACAATTTCCATGTAATGGACAATATGGATCATATGAGAAATATTTAATAAAAAAACATTTGTGCCCTACTTTCAAGATCCTATCTTTCTTCATCTGTCCTGGGTGGACTGCACTAAAGACACAACTTTCTCCTCTGCCAGAGACTTTATCAATTCTCATGCAATATGATGACTGAAGCATGCAAGCACAAATTTCTTCATTTCCCTTAATTTTTAGGTCAAATTCAACTACCAAGGGCTACTTTCTCCAAATAAATGCTGTCATTTCAAACCAATGTTTTAAATCCCTGTACCAATGTCCCCCCTGCCACTCCCATGCCACCTTCATAGAACTGTCCATCCACCACAATCCAGTTCATCCATCTTTTTAGCTTCCACTGCTCTGGCACCATGCAATCCCCAACCTTCACTCTCATTCAACACGAAACAATTCCAGAAGTTTCTTGAACTTTTCTATTTCTAGTCCAATATATTTTTCTTCCCCAACATGTTTTTAAGAAAAGCAGTTAAAGGCTGGGGAGAAAGTACACATATACGAAATACACACATATACATATACATATACATATACTATTTCCCACCCATCAAGCCCCACAATCTTTTTTAAGTGAAGGTGCTGAATATATCAATTGTTTTCCCAATCTTGATATTACAATATAGGCCAAAAGTTAAATAAACATCTGAGCTACAATATAAGCTGAGTTTTTATTTATATTTATTTCTCATTTATATTCTCAGCAGCGAAATGTATATAGCAAACAGTAAACAAATAGACGGTCACCATGACAAAGCTATATAAATTATAGTAAACATTTTATGACTTTAGGAATACTATCACTATTATGTCACATAAAGTTCAAAAAGTAAAAGAAAGGGGTAAACATTTATTATAACCCTAAGTACTGGAGTTAATTTGGGGTTCCTTATGTTTTTTTCTATATGTGTATTTTCTGCATAGTTTTAAATCACAGCCCAAACATTCATTTGCAATTTACCTAATTTTCACAGGCTGACTATGCTTGTTTCATCCCATTAATCACTGTAATAAAGTTAGCATGAACCTTTACGTAATTTACTTTACTTCCTTTTTAAAAGATTCATTTATCTTTATGTGAATGGGTATTTCCTTTATGTGTATCTGTGTACCATATGAGTGCTTGGTAACCCTCAGAAGCCAGAAGAAACCATCAGATCCTCTGGAACTGAAGTTACAGATAGACATGAGCCTCCATGTGGGTGCTGGGAACTGAATCCAGGTCCTGTACAAGAGCAACCAATGCTTTTAACTGCTAAGCCACCTCTCCAGCCCCTAGCTTATTTCTTTAGACAAAGTCTTGGAAAATGGATTAGGGGTTTAGATATTTTATAACCATTGCAATCTTTCAAACCTTTTAATAGACTACTATCAGGTGTCAAAAGCATGTGTGAAGACCATCGGCTTCATTACATCTTCTGGGTGTTCCAATAAAAGAGAGTGCTAGAGGTGAACTAGCAAGTGAAAGTCATATAGATTTTTGGCATTTTAGTGTTGAATACAGGCTTGCTAAAACCTGCAGTGTATATCAGGCTGGTCTAGAACCCAGGATTCTCTTTGCCCCATATGGCCTCTGAAATGTTACAGGTATGCCCCATATTCACACTAAGACACTGGTTAACTAAAATACTGCTGGGTACACACTTTGTGTACACAATGTTGGTGATTAAATTCAATGCTTCACACATGGTAAACAAACAATACTAAATAGTTATACTCTCAATCCACTAAGTACAACAAGTCCCAAATAATAGAGCAACATCACTGAATTACAACAAAGAAAAAGAAGTATAATACAAATAGTGTGGCTACTAAGAGGGACTGTTTATTTCTGGTTCACTTTACACAGGTCCCAGCCTTCTGGAGTATCAGCCCAATGTGATATGAGTATGCAAGGCTTTCTTAAATACTGGTGGGCTCCAAGCATACTGTCTATTGGTGTCAAAGAGGAAAAATGTAAGTGTATATGAAAAGAGTACATTTGGATCCAGACAATAAAGCAGGGTTACAATGAAATAAATCATACATATTTGAAAATATACATACATGAACATAGCAGCCCCAATGTATAACCTTCCAATGATAGTAAAACCTTCATATACTTTCCTACATTTGATCTAAGACTCTACAGCGTTTTTCCTAAACCATTTAAATCCTCTAAAATATCATTTACTGTGGTGCAGACATAACATCAAAATCATAATCTATCTTTACCACATGTCAGGACTGGAAAGACAGGTTATGACATATTTTAAAATATATTTTAGAATCATTTATTTTATGTGTACGAATGTTTTACGTGTGTGTGTGTATGTATGCATGTGTACTACACATGCACCTGATACCCAGCATAGACAGAAGGTATTAGATCCTCTGGAACCAGTTATAGTTGTAAGCCTCCATATGGGTGCTGGGAACCAAACCAAAAGAGCAACAAATACTCTTAACTGTTGAGCCATCTTTCCAGGCCTATTATAACACATCTTTAAACCACCGAGGCTCTAGAAAGCTGGAGCCTAAGTAAAGCAAACCAGAAATAAGCAGTCTCTCTTAGTAGCCACACTATTTGCATCATACCATTTTGTTTTGTTTTAAATTAGATGGTCCATTGTTTAGGACCCACTGTGCATAGAACAGAGCTATTTCACAGCATTTGTTGATGATCTATGGAGGCTTTAGATTTAAACACCACCATCACACATGCTGGGATAGTCTCAAAGTGAAAAAGCCTATTTGGCTATAACTGTGACAAACTGTGACTGTTCTACACATGACCACCAAAGCATATTCTTTGAGAAATTGCTTGAATAGTAGTATACACACTTTTCTTTGTATTCTAATTTCTGAAAACATTTTAAAATAAAGTTTTAAAATAAAGTCCTCTGCCAATAGTTTAACTTTAGCGATGACAAAAGTTACATAAAAGCATCTCCCTAAGACATGATCTTAGAAGGCAACTGCCCAACACCCTTCTAAATATGCTAGCTGCTGTCAACTCTTAGGGACGCTGTTTTGCAGTGGGCAACAGTCGATGCAGAGACTCATAATTAATTAAAGTACTGAGAATAAGTGACTGTTGAGCACTCAGCTCTAATGGGAAGATCTATTCTGACCCTCTCCACAAAGGCACAGGGAACATCATGTAAGAAGAGGCGGAAAGAATGTAAGAGCCGGAGGGTCAGGAGAAATACCGAGACATGCTGTCTGCTGTCTTCCAGACATGACATGAGCATCACAATCACCAACTTATAGAGTCTGACTACCTGCACGAGATCAAGGCATTCAACATTCTAGCATGGGTTAGGGAGGGATTCCACCTCTAGTGGAGGAGCTGCTGCAGTTAACAGCTACCGAGAGAGGGAAGGTCATTTTTCCTTGGGGTTGTAGTTTTTGGTAGAGTGTCTATGCTCTGGTGGACAGTCACACTCCCCCTGGCAAGCAGGTAGCACTAATTGAACTCAGTGGATTATTTAAAAAAGAAAAGAAGGAAGAGGACAATGAAGGTAGAAGGAGGCCATGTAGGCAAGGAGGGGCATCGAGGGAGTAAGAAGGGGAATGGTGGGCAAGGATATCCTCAAGGTACACTGTGTGTGTGTGTGTGTGCATGAGATATGTATACATCTATATGATACTGTCAAAAATATATTTAAAATATGCTTTTAAAAAAGATCTTGCTATAAATGTTGCATTAGAACAACTTAGTGTTTAGCACAGAAAACACCTGATATGGAGAAAGCATTTAGTATATACTAAATGAATAGATAACTGAACTTACAGTCAATGTGTAAGGGATGAAGCAGG
Organism: Grammomys surdaster; assembly: GCF_004785775.1. Lineage (NCBI taxonomy): Eukaryota > Metazoa > Chordata > Mammalia > Rodentia > Muridae > Grammomys > Grammomys surdaster. The sequence continues at coordinate 8,085,120 of NW_021604712.1, read as the reverse complement.
GCTACTGCAGAAAACTGTTAAGTTTTAGGGAACCTATCCCTCAGAAGATAAAAGGCTTTATTTCAAGGCAATACTTACTAGTAACTCAGATCAAATAGACATGTACAAAGTTAAACAAGGAATTCACTTACCTACAGGACTATTTCCAGCTCCATTTGGCACTGTGAGGTCTGTAGTGCTCAACATCCCACCTAACAATATTACAGAGAAAAGAGAGAAGGAACAAAAATTGGCTTTCTTTATTTCACAAACACCCAAATGAAGTCATCTCACTATAATCTACACTCTGTTCCTAAAAATCAAACCAAAACAAAATTAAAATTAGCTCAATCGAAAGTTGTCATTAATGTATAACTAGATAAAATTTAACACTCTCTCTCTACACACACACACACACACACACACACACACACACACACACGAATAACTGTACATGTAACATGGTAAACTACACATGTGCTGTGGGGGTGTCTATGTGTAGTATACACAACACATGAATTTAAATATTAAGCTCTTGATCTACCTGCCATCCTGTGCATCAGTATTAGCGAATGAATACTGATGAGAATGAAGGCAGTTCATTCATATGGACACTATTACTAAACTTAGGGCTTAGGCAGTGCAAAACTGTAGGGACTAAGGTGGCAAATGCACTGCACACTGATGTTGAATTACTGAACTAAGTCAGCAGGAAGAGATACATAGCATACTCTCAGTCCTGAATTTCTAACATGATGGTTAACATTTAACTTTAAATCTTCACTTACAACATTCAAGTTAAATTCTCTGCCTGTCACAGCATGTCTGTCACATGATAAGGAAAAGTTATAGGTGTTATATTCTCTATACTATTGTACTTTGGCCAGAACTGTTTTCCCCATGGATGTTTAAAAAAAGAAGTACTTAAAATGGACTTAATTATGTAGCAGTGACTCTTGTTCATCCTGACAACAAAGTGGATTTTTGTTTGTTTGTTTACTTTTGTTTTTTGAAATAAGGTCTCTCTACATAGCCCTGGCAGTCCTGGAACTCACTATGGAGATGGGCTATCCTCAAACACAGAGATCTGGCTACCTCCCAAATGCTGGGATTAAAGGCATGTGCCACCACACCTGGCCTGATAATAAAGACTAAGGACAATAAACTTTCTCTGTTAGCCAATCCTTTCTCATTCTCTTTTTAAAAGAGCAAAGAGAATACTTCACAACATACTTGCACTGCCAGTACTTGGTGGTCTCTGTGGAGCTCCCGGGGACACATTTCTATGTAGCGTGGCTGGGGGTGGAGACAGCATGCTTGAATCTGCTAATGTTGAGCTGGCTGCCAAAGATGGTGACACGAGTGAACTCCCTGGGTTAGTGTACGACAAAGCATTAGGGCTGGTCACAGGGACTGTGACAGACATTGAGAAGTTCTGAGGTGGCAAGCCAGGCTGTAAGTAAAAAACAAGGAAGAAAAAACTATTGGTTTCACTTTCATCAACATTAAATAACTTTAATTTGACTACATAACTCTCATTATCAAAAGTAGAGGATGGGGACAGTTTCTTCATTTGCACTGTTAAACTATTTTCTCTAGAGTTATATATGTACATGAATATACCAGACACAAACTTTTTCATTTTCAATTTTATACTGATACATATATGCTAAATGTAACTATATATTATGTTTCAAATATTCAAAGAGATGAAATGAAAAGTTAAACCTGGAATTAAAATAATATTGTTGAATTTAGACATTATAAAATGTATCACTGTTACCAAGTAAGCATCAATTAGAACTTTAGTGCAAACCAATTTAACATTACATTTCTATTGGGAGAACCCAAATATAACCAAAGGAGGAAAGTACAGGTTTATTATTAACTTAATACATCAAATTTGAGATATTATGAATAAGTCCAGTATGATTTGATTGATGGGTATTTTTAAAGTAGAAAAGTCAAGTAATTATATACAGAACACAATGTAATTTGTATGTAATAAAATATACAAAGAAGTCTACACAAGATTAACTATTGTCAAGTTAGAATAGAGTGTCTTGGTATCTCTGAAACTGTAGAAAGATTAAATTATAAACATTATAAAAGCTATCTCTTATCAAAATATTTCATGCTTTCTCTGAAAGGTCATTTCCTAGTTTGCCCTGGCATTTCCTCCACAGACCAATTTCAATATATTTGTTGACCATGATAAACAGCAGGCTCCTTCATAACTTAAAGTGGTGGTGGTGGGGAAGGTTAAAAAAAAGACACACAATAAAGTGAGTTTATTCTTACAGCTTAAAGTTTAACTGTGACGACAACATCCCTGTGAGGTCACAGCAATTTTATTTGCTACTGTCTGCTTTTTAAAATGATGGTATTAAGTTAAAAAATTTGCTTAAAGCTATTTTCATGTAATTCTTTCTATAAACTATGTTAAAGACATGACATGTGATGCAGATCCTCCTTTAGGGCATAGTTCAAGAGATTAAACCTTGACAATGAACAAACAACAGAACACTAGCACTGGAGCTGATAGTTCCAGGACAGCTGCTGCCTACACACACACTGAGAGAGCAGAGCTACAGGGATGGCCTTAGGTGGCTCTCTCTACAGAGTCCTGTGAGAAGATCTTCCGAGATGTTTCAGTCCAAGTACAAGAGCTCAGTGAGCTCAAAACTGACTGTATCACAGTGTTCGATATCTGTGCACAGTAAAATTACAGTGACTATGTGTGACTAGTTTAAAGATATGGATACCTAACAGTAAATCCAGTCCTCTTTAATGCTGAGAGTGTAAGAAAAGAGCAGTTATGTATTTAGTTTTCTTGCTGTTCAAGGCTTTGGGACAATATACAAAGAGCTCAACAGTCAGTTCAGCTCTGCTAAAATGAAGATAATTATGTAAAACAAGTAAAAATGATTTAGAGGCATGAAATCTTACAACAAACTCAACTATGTCACATTTGGCATTAAGATCAAGTTTATGTTTATATATGTATTAATTAAGTTATGGGCAAGACAGGAATACCTAACATATACTTTGTATTAAAAATCAAAGAATTTTAAAACTAGAAGCAATCTTAAAAATTATGTGAGCCAACTCATTTACTTCCTAGATAAAGGAATTGTAATTCAGTGTATCTAGATAGTCTATAAAGGGCAATTAATGGCAGACCCTCAATTAAGACGTTTTCTTTTCACTTCTACACTTAAGATACTCCACATTTATTACGACAAGACTTTGGAAGTTGTAAAGTTCAGTAAAACCAAAAAGAGTTAATCAATGCCATCTTTTCTCTTATACTCATTGTCCTCAATGTTCTGTACAAATGAGGTAGGATGTATGGTCAATTTCTTCATGCACATGATAAAAGCACAAACCATACTTTAGTACTCACTGCGATTTTATGATTCCGCATCATATTATCAAATTCCTCATTAATTTTTTTATATTTTTCTTCTGTATGTGGAGTTAGCACATATGAAGTATCAGGGTCTGGGCTGTCGCACCCTCTGTGTTCCTTCTTGTTCAGAGCCTAAATATGAAGTTAACAAAAAGGATCAACAAATAAAAAGTAAAGGTAAAGTGAAGTACTTACAGGGCCTCGTTTGAAAATAAAATCACTATCTTCATTTAGTTTGCTGAATCTGTCCTCCGAGAGTGGACTGTGCTCAAAGTAATCGTCAGCATCAGGGCTCTCACAACCATTAAGGCCTTTCTTTCTTAAAGTCTGAAATACAATTGGAAAATTCACACAAAAAGAATACTAACTTTCCATGAGCTTTTTGTTTGTTTTGTTTTTGTAAAATGTGTTAAGAGAGCACAGGTCGAATAAACAGAGTATTTAAGAGCCGCTGAATGATACTTAAAAGGCTACAAATATATTAACAATTCTCTAAGTACCATATGCCTAAGACAGGAAAAAACTGAACTCTCCCACTGCACATTAGGAAATACAGAGTATTTGCGTGTTTGGACTCTTCCTTTTCAAAGCGATGAGAGAATACTAAAATCACTTCATGTTCTGAGTCACAGTTAGAATCGGGTTAGTAAAGTCAGTAAGACTATAACAAGAATCTATCAAAATGATGTGTTGAGAAATTACAGTGTCCATTTTCTCTACTGGCATTTCTTTCTATAGGGATTTATCTTATTCAATAGGAATTAGCCCAGAATCCCAATAATTTACTGCTAATTTGTTCTCCATTGTCATTTCCCCACATAATCTTAAAATATAAAAATTGAAACCAATGTTTGTCAACAATGACTCCTTTCTATGTATACAGGTCAACACTCTTAATGACTTTACATACTTAAAAAATCTGTAGCGAAAAGTTACTCAGAATACATCCCCTCCTCGTTTGCGAGTTTTCCCTCTAGAGTTCCTTAAATTTGTTTTAATCCAGAGTTGATTTCTTAGATAATTTTGAGTGTCTATCAAGTATTCCCCTGAGCCATATTGATTTTTTTCCTTACTTTGAAGTAAAATATAGTGGATGGTGAGTTTTTTAATTTCTCTCTTAAGGAAAAGTCATCATGAACATCTAATTTTTAAAGGAATAAGAATCCTAGTGACTTAAAGATTACAGAATATTAATTTACATTCAGAATGCTTAATTCCATTTTTAAAATCCTGATGCATCTCAGTTTAAGGCAGAGCTACTGACTACAGTTCTGAACTATATTAGCTTCTAACACAATTGAAAACAGCACTAGAGTTAAATGTCAAGTACATCCACCACTATTAGAACAGAAACAAAGATTATCAAAGAGCTGGGACACTAGCAAGTGATTAGCTTACATGTAATACCAATGAAATTAGTACCTTGTAAAACTTGATTTGTTTAGTCTCTGTTTTTCCTAGAAATGTAAAGTATCCATGGAACATTACAATTTGAGAAGCTTTCATAAGTTTCCTCAAATGATTTTGAAATTTCACCTTACTCAGTATGACTTATTTTTACATGCTAGAAATTATAAGCCCCTCCAAATGCTTCTATCATGTGTTTGGAATTCTATACATAACTCTCTTGAAACTCATTAAAATATAATCATCGAGTGTGTGTTACAAACACTACATCTATCGCCCCCTCAGAGTCAGCCCCCAGCCTATAAGCTCTACAGACTCATAGTCTTACGATATATTACATGTACATTTATGAATGCTTAGCCAAAAAGATATCCTCACCATCCTTGGTAGCAAGTTCTACTTAACACACTTCTGAAGTTGTTAGATCAGTAGTGAAAATAGTAACATGAAGAATGGAACATACTGAACCCTTAAAATCTACACAGACCTAGCAAAAGAACAAATATATTGGGCATCTATAGATAAATAGCAAAATGAAATTGATGACTTATTGTAACTTTAAATCTCTGGGTACTTTCCCCTAGTTTTCATGTATCTTAAAGGGTACATAATTCATCACTGGGGAAATGTGAACTTACAAAATACCCATTACTCCCATGAAAAAAGTTGGGTGTGGTAGTTCATGTTTTGAACGTTAGCACCAAGGTAGCAGAGACAGGAGATGCCTAAGGCTTATAGACTCAGTAAGACTCTGTCTCAAAAAATAAGCCAGAGAAGTAACTGAGAAAGACACCAATGTTGTTCATTGTTAACCCCCGATCTTCACAGAGCTCTCTCACACAATTGAGCTTTGCTTTTCTTATAGACTGAAATGTTTATCACTGAGCATTTTACAAATAGCAACACACAGTATGTATCTCATAGAATTTTTAAATACATAAACCAAAACAACATGACTTTGCTTTAAAATTACATGCAGTTTTGAATTCTGTAAAGGAAGGTTTAACCCTATTGGTACTTATGAGGAAGTAAAAACATTGTGGCACCCCCAGCTCTGCAAGCCTTCACTTCAGATTGGTTCCTGGCACAAGGAGGGATTTAAGAGGCAGTATCAGCTTTATAGATAATAAGCTAATATAGCTCTGTTTGACAGCCAACTCTGTTCCTTATCGCCAAATACGAAGAGTGGTTTTGAGGACCCAAATAACATAAAAAGACTTCTTCTTTATCATTACCAAATAGCATAGCAGTAAAAGTTTCTACGCTGTCTCTGGTACTAACAAGTGGAATGCTGCAATCTATTAACAAGGCCAGCCAAGGCATGAAGAGGACAGTCAGCTTCAGTTTCCTAACAGGCTTTCTTAGCTCTTGCTAACCACAGTAAAGAACCATTAAGAACACTATTTTGTCCCTCTCTGTGGCTACTGCTGATGGTCATCACATTCTATCCTTAAGTAAACCTAACTTCAGAAAGCCTGAGTTCCTATAAGTGTGCTAGATAGTTTATCAGTACCATTCTAGGAAATTTAGAGAGAAAGCTCACCTGTGCCAAAAAAGAACTCAAATTTCTGGTGTATACTGTTTAAATTGAGTGTTCCCATTGTTTGTTTTTTTCTGCATAATTAGAATCTAAACTATTCATTACAAACAACTTAAAAAAATTTGTGGGCGGTGGTGGCGCACGCCTTTAATCCCAGTACTTGGGAGGCAGAGGCAGGTGGATTTCTGAGTTCGAGGCCAGCCTGGTCTACAGAGTGAGTTGCAGGACAGCCAGGGCTACACAGAGAAACTCTGTCTCCAAAAACAAAACAAAACAAAACAAAACGAAACGAAGCGAAGCGAAACCAAACCAAACCAAACCAAACCAAACAACTAAAGGAACCATTTGATGAGTCATTATCAGTAGACGTGATGCTGTCTACTCACTGTACTGTATCAGTGTTCTAAGCATGTTGATGACATTACTAGTATGAGATACTAAAACTAACACACTCATTCAATCTATCAGGAGACAGTTTTAAAAGGTAAGTCATGCACCTTTAAAAATATTTTTTTTCTATTTATCAGCAATAAGGTTAAATTCAATTATAATTTTGATGGTTTTTGTCTGTGTGTGTGATTTGGGCCAACTCAGGTACTTTCTGCTCGCTTACACTTAGGTACAAAATATAGGGTTTAAGTACATGAATGTCATTAGCTAACGTATACCTTTCAACTTTAGCTGTGTAGGCATAAGTCATAATATTTTAAAGAAACAGGTAAGAAACAATGAAATACCATGGAAACTGTTTCTGAGGCACTCTCTTCTCTGTTATCTGACTCTATGGGGTTTATGCCTTTGCTTCTACACTATTTTCCAATGCTATAGAGATGGAGGTTAATCTGTAGAAAAATGGTAACACTGTAGTTCTGTATAGACAAGCAAGTTCAGTGGAGTTCTCACATCTATGAAGCAAATTCATCTGGTCTTTTTGAACTACATATCTGCCTCTCTAACCTGCTAACCACGAGTTTCCTCACCTCAAAACCATGAAGGCATTCTCATTACCCTCTACATGGCTCTCTATTTTTATCTTTTATGCTTAGTAACATATGAGGTTTGTTCAATATTACAAATTTCCTTGCCTGTGTGTGTGTGTGTATGTTCACACAAGTCTTGGAATCAATTCTGTCTGCCACCTTGTGGGGTCTGAGTCCTTAGGCCTATGAACAAGCGCCTCTACCCGCTGAGCCATCTTCCTGCTTATATAGATACTTAGCCATCTCTGCACCAGTGCTTAAATATTGTTCTTTCCTCTTTCATTTGTACCATTCATTCATTTTTATCATCTATATATGGTTCTGTTTCTGAGCTGCTATTCCACTGGTATGCTTGGCATTTAGTACCCATAACGATGCCACGGTAACTTACTATAGCTTTAATTAGTCTTCTGTATCAGATAGTGTAAGTAATGCTACAGACTTAAACAAATTTACAAGTTTCAGAAGCTTTACACAATGAACGCTCATTCTCACTTATTCCAACTGCTGTGAGGATGCTCTAACTCTCACATAGCTTTCTGTGAGCTGCAGGGTCTATTCAGTCCTTTGGGGGTAACATGAGCAAGGTGCTGGTTATTTGAACCCTGAGCCTTACAGATACTAAGTATCTTTACTGGGCTGCACTTGCCAGCCTCAGCCAGGACCTTAGAACTCCCATCTGTATTTTCTTTTGCACCTGTTGCCAAGAAAGGAAGAAAGACAATGATGACCATGTAGGAAGTAATACATAAGCCAGGCCTGGAAGTAGTGTATGTTTCCATTCACATTCTCTCAATTAGAACTCAGTCATACAGCTACATTCCTAATCACAAGGCTTATACAGATTCTAGGTATGTACCCAAGCAGTAAAGAAATGGCTCATTAAGAAATAAAAATATCTCCAATAAATGTATATGAACATAAAGAACAGAATAACATTTTACTAGGGTTTTATATTTGTTTAAGGTTGAAGGACCTCTAACTGAAGAATCCTCTTTGCTGGTTCTATAATCAAGGTTAAGGCTAGTGTCATGTAATGAGGAAAGGAAAGATCCTTTGACTATTTTCTGTAAGAGTGCAAAATTCTAAAATTTCCTCCCTAAAAATCTAGGGCACTGGTATCATCTAGACTAATTTGGTAACTGAGTCAATCAAGATTTTAAAAAATATCTTTTTTTTCTTTTATTGGATATAATTTTTTTATTTACATTTCAAATGTTATCCCCTTTCCTGGTTTCCCCTCCAGAAACTCCCTATCCCATCCCCCATCCTCCTGTTTCAATGAGGGTATTCCGCCACCAACACACCTACTCCTGCTTCCCACCCTGGCATTCCCCTACACTGGGGCACTGAGCCTTCACAGGACTCCTTCCACTGATGCTTCTCTGCTACATGCGTGGCTGGAGCCATCGGTTACTCCATGTGTATACTCTTTGGTTGGTGGTTTAGTCCTCGGGAGCTCTGGGGAGTCTGGTTGGTTGATATTGTTGTTTTTCTGGCTGTATTTTGTTTAACTATTTTCTGAGAATCTGTCTGACAAGGTAAACTTTGAGAAAAGGTAGGACCCTGAGGCTTTATGTGCTTAAAATGCATGTTAAAATGTTTGGGCACAAACTAGACATCTTATTGTTACCTGGCTATCTTCCACCTTTATAGAGGAGGGTTACTCAAGTGAGAAAGAACGCAAGTACTCAGTCATATATCCCTGCTCACCGCACTGCTAGTGGAAAGCAGAACCAGGGCTAAAATCTGCTGAAGTTGTTCAATGACTGCATTACTCAACAATCAAAGTGACAACAGATAGAGTCTGGTGATCTGGTATCACTTAGCCACTAAGAAAGAACATTTATTGGGTATGTAGTTGTAGGCACGTCTTTATACTTCTTCCTCAGTTTTTCTATGATCCTATACATATACCTCCCTCAGTGATAAGTAAGTGGTGTTCAGACTTTGTCTTTGAATTTTAAGGTCTTAGTTTTATAATCCTGTTTAACTGCAGGTTTAACTGTAAATAAAAACAGTTGTAATACTTCTTCCCTACCCTGTCCCTCTAAGGCTCTTGTCTTCTAGGATCTATATACTAGGTAGCTAGGGAACGCCTTGTTTACAGAGGGGAAAAATTTTACAGGTCTTTAATAGAATTTATTTTGAGTACATGAAAATTCAGGAAACGATGAATACCTTCAAAAGGCAAAGCAATGCATTTAATCGCCAAACTTCTCACCTGGAATTTGAGAGATGGGTTTTCTAATGTCAAATGGTTCTCAAGAGTGAACTTTATAGATGTCATTTCTGCAACATCAAGAGGTTAGACATACCTACCAGTGAGCTCAAATGACATTCTAATCTAGAAGCAGTACAATATGCATACCCTGATAAATAATATTTGGTGGGAAAGATCAGTCTACTGATCTTGAAACTACAGTGAAGAGTACCTAAAAAAATAATTTAGTTTTAAAATAATAAAATAGCCAACACCACCATGTTAGGATAAAGGTAGCAATGTGTCCAATTAATATTATAGTCCCACTATCTTAACAACATATGTGACATGCAGTATAATAAATAGCAGTGCAATAATTGAAAATGTACTACATACAATATTTTTACCTTTTTTATCTTTTTCTGCAACCCCCTTTAAAGTAACCTTGCAATTTGAACACGACTTATCACCTGAGAAGTCCACAATCTGAAACCTATTACACTCTCAGTGGCTAGCCAAACCTCCACAGGAAAGACAAAGCCTTACACAAGTCATGCAGATGTGGTTTACATTTCAGGTCTTCGTTACTTCCCTCTTAATAACACACTTCAGCTATACTTAGCTCATATAAACTTAAAATAAAATGCCAATTAGATTTTCCTAATTTCCACCTAAGCCACCTCTTGACCTACAATATGCTTTTTCTCTTCTTTCCTTTAACCCCTTTTCCTTCTCTAAGCATACTCTGTAAAGGACTGGAGAGGTCACCTGTGTAGCAAGTACTCCTCTGACCTTTCTCCCAAGCCGCCTCCTCTCCTCGGCCTCTAATCTTGACAGAGATTTCACAAACACACTATAGACCTTCCAGAGAAGAAATAAAGAACATTTTTACTTGATTAAAACTTACAATGTTCATTCTTTGATACAGGTGAACATAAAAAGAACACACAGATATTAATCAGCAGTCACAAAAACATGTCTTACGGAAATACGAGTTCTATTATAGTGACTGTGATGGTTTGAATATGCTTGGCCCAGGGAGTGGCACTATTAGGAGGTGTGGCCTTGTTGGAGTAGGTGTGATCTTGTTGAAGTAGGTGTGTACCTATGGGCATGGGTCTTAATATCCTTGTCCTAGTTGCCTGGAAGGCACTCTTCTCCTGTACAACTTCGGAAAAAGATATAGAATTCTCAGCTCCCCAGGCCCCATATCTGCCTGGATGCTGCCATGTTCCCACCCTGATAATAATAGACTGAAGCCAGCCCCAATTAAATGTCATCCTTTTAAGAGTTGTCTTGGTCATGATGTCTGTTCACAGCAGTAAATCCCTAACTAAGACAGTGATGTTTCAGTTTTTTTCCAGTGCTCTCTCATTTCTGTTTCAACATTAATCTCTCATGGAGTAAGTATGATCTCAAGAAAGACTACATTTAGAGATGTATAATTCCTTATAAAAATCACACAAATAAAAGTTAATAGCTATATAATGAACAATAATATTGAATAGGTATCAAAACAAGAATAGTAAACTTGAACTAGCAAGAACTATGGTGACTGCTATGTGAGAGGATGGTGCAAGGACATGTGGAGGTTGCCACAGGACCATGTGCCTCACCCTGTGAGTCAGCACCCTGCTGCTCCAAGCTCTGTAAGGAATAAAAGAGCAGGGCGGGACAGGGGCTGGAGGTGGAGGGAAGCTTTGTCTTGTCTTCAGATGCCTCATTATTTTCTCCTTTGCCTGCTGCTCCAACTGGAGCCCTGTAAAACATTAGGCAAGCCTCTTAAATACTCCCTGTCTGTTACATTTCTCATTATAATATGGGGTGGTGGAGGTGGTGGTGGAGGTGGTGGTGGAGGTGGAGGTGGAGGTGGAGGTGGAGGAGGGGCAATGCTTCCCAAAGCTTCTTTGAGGACAGTGTCAGATGGTCAGAAAATACAACTGGAATTGTGTCTTCCATTACTATATGGTTCAGACCAGATGACATTCGGAAACAGGAGTCACTAGACAATTTTGACTTTTGGTCACCTATGGTCAAACTTCAAATGGAGTAAATGAATGTGGGGTTTATAAAAAAAATTGACAACAATAAAAAGTTTATGCACATGCAATGGCTTCAAATTAATTCAAGGTCAAACATGTAAGTTGGGCATAGTGACACACATTTGTAGCCCAGTACTCGGAAGGTGAACACAGGAGGATCAAAAGTCAAGAGCTGTCTCTGCTACAAAGAGAATTCAAAGCTAGCCTGAATTAAAAATTGCCTCAACAAACACTCAAAACCAAACCAAAGCATAAACTGCTTACTGCACAAATATGAGGAGAGTAGTTCAGGTCTCCAGCATTCGCATTAAATGGTGGGTGGTTACAGTCTCAGCTTTGAACTCACACTTTGCAGTGGGCATGCCATCACACAATGGAACACCAACTAATGCTGCCTGAAAGATTTCTGCTACTTAAAACTGCTGTCCATTGTGAAGTGTAGTATTCTTATTTATTACACATGCCAAGTTTTCTGCATATAGACACATAATAGTTCATAGAAAAACAATTAAAATTGTCTACTGTCCCTTGTTCGAATTTATTAAATTAGTGTGTTTTGGGATGATCCTTTATAAGAATGGTGAAGAATTGCTGCCTCAGTTGTTAGTTTACACACACTGTATCATAAAGTTTGGCTTGAGATTATAACAGGATTTCTAGCTTCTGAAATAGTCCTTATCATAATTCTGCCATTTTGTATTCCATATTTATGTGAAATGGCATTTTGGCACTGTTTATTACAAAATAAAAATATCCACCAACCAAGGAAAATCTCTAGATCTTCCAGTATTATAAATTCAAATTTAATTTTTTATATAACAGCAACTTACACCAATATTTGGTATACTATTTTAAACTTTGAAAAGAATTCTTAAAGTTATGACTAATGCTTGCTCAGTGTCTGAAATTAATTCACGATATATTTTTAGGGATAAAATGTTTGAAAAAGCTAAAAATCACTGTCAAAAAAGTGTCTTCACTTCAAGCTGTTAGTTTACAACTCCACTTAGAACAAGTAAACCAAGTTTCCTAGACCTTATTCCCAGGATTTTTTCTTTTAGGTCTGGTTGGGGAACAAAACACTAGGTTCTAGAAGTTCTCTGGTGATTTCATACTGATAAGTCAGGTTATCACATTTTGAGACCCATAGTTCTTAAATAATGTATTCCTGGCACAATCATTTTTATTATCATCTTTTTTTCTTCTTAAATATTTCTATTACTATTTATTCATGTGTCAAATTTCATAGAACTGGAGCTATAGACAGTTGTGAGCTACCATGTGAGTGCTGGGAATCAAACCGAGGTTTTCTAAAACAACAGCTTTTAACTGCTGAGCTGTCTGTCTCTAACCCATTCTTATTTCCTAGTTGACAGGTGCATTTTATAGTAAGTCTCTATTTTCTTTCTTCTTGTATTCAAACTGTATTCTCCAGTTTGCTCTGTATTTTGAATGTGGAAAAAATTAAAATTAAAAATGAGACATTTTAGTGCTGAAGAGACCGGTCTGGGCAAACTGCTTGCTGTGTAAATATATGGATAGTAGTTCATATCTCCAGCAATCCCATTAAAAGGTTATAATCCCAGATTGTAATCTCTGTGCTGGGAAGGGAGAGTTAGGGGACCTGCATAGCAAGCTGGTTAGCTAGACTGAATTGGTAAATTCCAGGTTGAGTGAGAAACCTTGCCTCAGTAAATAAAACAGACAATAATCAAGGAAGACATCAAATATCAACCTCTAGTATCCTCATGTGTACCCACAAACATGAATGAACACACATGTATGCCCACATATATGGAGATGCAAATATACATTTTAGAATCAAAGTTATCGTCATCTTATTTCCATCAATCGCAGTGGCTCAATGTCCTCAGTTACATGTTAGGGACAATAATATAAACTATAAGATAAACACAAGTGAAATAATGAATCTATCAGATCAGGGGGCTCAAGTAATGGCTCAATGGGTAAAGTGCCAGCCATGCAAGCATGAAGAATTGGGTTTGCATCCCCATGACCAATGCAAAACAGCAAGCACAGTGGTACATATCTGTAATTCCAGTGGAGGGGGTGGCAGGAATATGGGGAGATAGGTGGGTTCCAGTCACCCTGACCCTATCACCAAATTCCAGCTTCAGTGAAGAGACCTTGTCTCAAAAAGCAGGTTGACAATAATAGAGGTAGTCATCCATATTGTCCTCTGGCTCCTCAAGCATGCTTACTTGCGCGCACAACCATGTACACATGCACATACCACATGCACACAGTAAATGTATCAGACTGTATATATTAATAATCGTTGCCCATTATTCTTACTGTAATAACCTTAATTCTCTGATAACCATTAAAGAAAGCAATCATAGGTACTATTGCTATATATTACTAATGATATGCATAAAACTAATGTATGGCAAAATGTTTCAGAGCTTCACTGGATTCAGTAAACAGTTGTCCTGTGAAGGGCAGGCTAACATGACAAGAACTGAGTGACCACTGGGTATCAAATCTTGCCAAAAATTACTTGAATATGTTAAGAAGCAGACTCTCCTTTAGGTAATACACTATGCCACACCAAGTACCACATCCCAGTATCAGAAATAACCCCATTCTTTCAGAAGAAAGTTTATGTGGAGCTTTCTCCAATGTGTAGCTCAAGGCCACATCCCCTCTTGTCTGGATAAGAAAGTACTACTAGCATTAGTCAATCATCTTTAGAGCTTTGCTTACACAACCCTTAAGTATATTTGGAAAACTATGAACCCTTTTATATATTCTTGAAATTTATATTTTTCTCCTTCAAATGAACAAGAATGCAAGAATGATGTCTCACTATTGACATGCTAAAATCAAACTGTTCATATTGATGTTTTAGGTTTTTTTTTTTTTAAATGCATCTATCCTAGTCAGGTGCTGGTAGAACCTCTCAGGGAACAGCAATACCAGGCTTCTGTCTGCAAGCGCTTCTTGACATCAGCAAAAATGTTGGGGTTTGGTATCTGCAGATGGGATGGATCCCAAAGTGGGGCAGTCTCTGGATGGTCTTTCCTTCAGTCTCTGCTCCTTTTTTTTTTTTGATCCCTGCATTTTCTTTAGACAGGAACAATTCTGGGCTAAAATTTTTAAGATAAGTGGGTGCATCATCCCTCCACTGGGGGCCATGCCATGTTTATCTACTGGAGGTAGCCTTTTTAGGTTCTATTTCCCTGTTGTTGGGTATTTTGGCTAATGTTTTCCCCATTGGGTCCTGGGAGCCTCTCGCATCCCTGGTGTCTGGGAATTTCTAGTGGTCCTCCGCCCCACTACTTATTTTTATTCTTCCTCCTAGCCCTTTGGACTTCTCTCCTGTTTCTTCCCATACCTGGTCCTGCCCTCTTTTTTTCCTATCCCTTCCTGCCTCCCCTTTTCCCCTCCCCTCTCTCACCCAAGGTCCCTCCCTCCCTCTGCCTCACATGAGTATTTTGTTTCCCCTTCTAAGTGGGACTGAAGCATCCACACTTTGGACTTCCTTCTTCTTATGTTTCATATGGTCTGTGAGTTGTATCGTGGTTATTCTGAGCTAAGACAAATGCAGATACTCACAGTCTGGGGACTTAGCCAGGGGAACCCAAGAGAAGAGTTAGGGGAAGGACTGAAGAGAGTTGAAGGGGATTGCAACCCCACAGGAAGAACAACAGTATCAACTGACTGGACCCTATAGAGCCCCCAAGGACTAACCCCCCAACCAAAGAGTATACATGAGTGGGTCCATGGCTCTTGCTACATATGTAGCAGAGGACTACCTTATCTGACATCAATGAGAGGGGGAGACGCTTGGTCCTATGGAGGCTTATTGCCCCAACAAAGAGGGATGCTGAAGGGGTGAGCTCAGAGTAGGTGGGTGGGTGGGTAGGTGAGGGAGCACCTTCTTAGAGGCAAAGTGGAGGGAGAAGGAGGAGGGGGGGCTTATGGAGGGGAGACCAGGAGGGGAGCAACATTTGAAATGTAAAAATGTAAGTAAATAAAATAATTGTTTTTTAAAAAGAAGTAAGTATAGTTTGAAAAATTTTACCACTTAGAACTAAATAGAGCAACCAGATACTTACTTAAACCTGGAAGGAAATTTTGTAAAAATTCACAGTAATAGCCACAATTTCAATGTCCCTGAGTTTATATCTGTAAGTCTACATAACATGAATAAATAAATAGGACATTAAAAAAAAAAGATGCATCTATCCAATGGAATTCAAAAGTCTTAACCAAAAAGATAATTAACTATTCTTTATGTTGATATGAATAAGCTCATCAACAGTTTTAAAGAATATTAAAACTCACTTTTGCAAAAAAATGTATTTTTAAAAAGCAGTATATAAACATTTTAAATAAGCTGTGTGGTTTTAAATGTAATACTGACTCATCATTTCAAAGAAATTAAGTCATGAAATCTCTTACAAAGGGAATGCTAATGACCATTCCCTAATTAACAAATGTATAAATTTCCACTGCTGTTTACTGATTTCCTCTGTTGATTTGACTTACAATTTGTAACTGTGCAGTAATACAAAAGCATATACATTCAGTAGAAAACATGTTTTGAATTGTGGCATTTTCTGGGGCTATAATATACAGTTCAGTATACTGCTGGGCTGATGGCAGGGGCAGGCAGAGTGACAGCTCTCAGGCAGTCTGACATCATCAGATAAACAACCTAGACTGTGCAACATGCTGTGCTGCTGAGCTATGACATCAGTGCTGCTGAGCTATGACATCAGTGCTGCTGAGCTATGACATCAGGCAAGTTAGGTGGATTTCAATTTACAATGTTTTTAATTTCTAGATTAGTAGGACATAAGCACATTTTAAGTTATGGGGCATCTAGAAATATGTATGTATGTATGTATATGTGTATGTATGTATGTATGTATGTATGTATGTATGTATGTATGTATACATACTAGCCACTCTAAACCCCATTCTAAAATCCCCAGATGAATTTAAAATGTGTAGATCTGTCAAAAAAAACTATAGAAAAACTTAACTAGAACACTAGTTCCTTCTGGTCTGGGCCCAGCACTGAGCAGATCCCAGGGGGCAGCTCTACACTCAATCTCACAAAACCCAGAGGAAGCAGGCCTCCCAGGAGCTCTAAACTGGGCAGTATCTTAGGTAAGACAGCAACACCCGCTCCAAACAGGGAGTAACTGGGACCCACTGGGACCCAGGAATTCACTCCTGACCTGGAGCACTGGTTCCTTGCTGTCTGCACCCGAGAACTGAGCAGATCTTGGCCCCCAGCTCTAACCCCAGTAGTAACACCCACCCCACACAGTTCTGACACAACCAAGATAATAGGAAAGACAGGCTCCAGAGACAGGGCTGGTAGCACTAAGATCCAGATGGCTAAAGGCAAGCACAAGAACATAAGCATCAGCAACCCAGGGTACTTGGCATCATTAGAACCTAGTTCTCCCACATTAGGAAGTCCTGAATTCCCTATATCAGCAGGAAGGCAAGATTCAGATTTAAAAGCATTTCTAATGATGATAATAGAGGACTTTAAGAAGAACATAAATAACACTTTCAAAGAATTTGAGGAGAACACAGGTAAACAGTTAGAAGCCCTTAAAGGAAACACAAAAATCCCTTAAAGAATTACAAGAGAACATAACCAAACAGGTGAAGAAATTGAACAAAACCATCCAGGACATAAAAATGGAAGTAGAAACAATAAAGAAATCACAAAGGGAGACTACCCTGGAGACAGAAAACCTAGGAAAGAAATCAGGAGTCATAAATGCAAACATCACCAACAGAATACAAGAGATAGAAGAGAGAATCTCAGGTGCAGAAGATATCATAGAAAATATTGACACAACTGTCAAAGAAATCACAAAATATAAAAAGTTCTTAACACAAAACATCCAGGAAATCCAGGACACAATAAGAAGACCAAACCTAAGGATAATAGGTATAGAGGAGAGTGAAGATTCCCAACTTAGAGGGCCAATAAATATCTTCAACAAAATTATAGAAGAAAACTTCCCTAACCTAAAGAACAAGATGCCCATAAACATACAAGAAGCCTACAGAACGCCAAATAGACTAGACCAGAAAAGAAATACCTCCCGCCACATAATAATTAAAACACCAAATACACAAAACAAAGAAAGAATATTAAATGCAGTAAGGGAAAAAGGCCAAGTAACATATAAAGGCAGACCTAACAGAATTACACCAGACTTCTCACCAGATACTATAAAGGCAAGAAGATCCTGGAAAGATGTCATACAGACCCTAAGAGAACACAAATGCCAGCCCAGGCTACTATACCCAGCAAAACTCTCAATTACCATAGGTGGAGAAACCAAGATATTCCACGACAAAACCAAATTTACATAATATCTTTCCACAAACTCAGCATTACAAAGGATAATAGTAGGAAAGTTCCAATGCAAGGAGGGAAATAATACCCTAGAAAGAGCAAGAAAGTAATCCTCTTCCAACAAATCCAAAAGAAGATAGCCACACAAAGATAATTCCACCTCTAATAACAAAAATAACAGGAAGCAACAATCACTGTTCCTTAATATCCCTTAACATCAATGGACTCAATTCTCCAATAAAAACACATAGGCTAACGGACTGGATACATAAACAGGACCCAGCATTTTGCTGTGTACAGGAAACACACCTCAGTGACAAAGACAGACACTACCTTAGAGTAAAAGGCTGGAAAACAATGTTTCAAGCAAATGGCCCTAAGAAACAAGCTGGAGTAGCCATTCTAAACCCTCTAGCCCGAGAACACAAAGGGAGGGACTCAAGGCTCCACCTGTATGGGTAGTTGAGGGTGGCCTTGTCAGGCATCAGTGGAAGAGGAGGGCCTTGGTGCCTGAAAGTTTGGCTTCCCTAGTGTTAGGGAATTCAAGAGCAGGGAGGCGGGAATAGGAGGAACTCCCAGAATTATATGGATTAGACATGACAGAGGCAGGCTGCCAGAAGACTAGATTCCAGAATTCAAACAAAAATTATCTTGATACTAAAATTTGTTTTGAGAATTGCATATTGCAGAATACACAGCCTTGGTGTATCTACTCATCAAGCAAGCTGAGCAGACCTGCTCAAACCTCTGATGTCCTGGAATTTCAGCTGGATGCAGTGAAGACACAGATGTCAAAGGCTTATCAATTTACTCTTCCCCATGTCCCCTCTTCTAATATCTCAAGGCCTGTAATCAGCTTGAAGAAGTTAATGAAGAGTCGGTGCCCGTATTCCCTGGACTTGGGAACTGAGCTGGTAAATATTGGGCTGTCTTTCTAGGGAAAAGTAGTGGTTTTGTTGGAACAGGGAGGAATAGCTAGGATTGACTGCATAGTCATAACCTATTGGTAGAAACCTGTATAACTGTTATTGAGCTGAAGTTATAATTTCTTAAATGGTAGAAAATTTACTTTGATTTCAAATTTAAGGTTTTCATTGGTGCGAGTTTCTTACTGATATTTATTGCTACTCTCACAGGCATTGTGCCTGTATAACACATTTAAGATTACAAGGCTTAGGCCCAGTCCTTCTTTAACTTTTTAACTGATTTAAGATGGTTAGCCTGTGAGTTAAGGGGCTATAGCAAATTCATGGCTCTGAGTTTATTGTTAGGGTGTTTTCTATATTTTATTTAGAAATAGCTGAGAGGAGTTAAGAGACAACAGTCCAGATTGCCTTACATGGATAGTTGGTTTTCAAAACGTCAGAAGTCCACAGAATTGATGCTACAAACATTTCTGTATTAAAGTTCATTTTGATTAGAGACCTGTCTGCTCCTGACAGCTTCCCTGTCTTGGATTCTAAGAAGAAATTGAGCATCTTTAGAGTTACTTCAGTTGTGGTGAGACAGCCACTAGGCAAGAATTGCCTCTTTTCATCTACAAATTACTGTCCTGAAAAGGACACACTTATGGAATTAGTCGACTGATTATATCTGCCAAGACAGAGTAATCAGCCCTTAATTCTGCATCACTAGGTCAGATGATCCTGGGCCAGAAGGCTGAAGATCGAATGCTCCAACGTTTTGTAGTATAGGGACTGTCTAGGTGTTCAGTGGTCTCCATAAATTGGCTAAGTTTTAGAAGCTATGCTTTGTGCTTCCCATAATTTCAGTTAATTTAGTCATTCTTGATTTCTGACGGAGTTGAAGACTTATAGTCTCATACCCAATCCCGGCTATTTATTTTGAGAGAAAAGATTTGAGATGATGGCTTTCAGCTGACATTCATTCTAAAGCTAAGAAAAAAACCAGATTAGAACTAAGTCTTTTAGTTAGGAGAGATGACAGAGGTCTGTTTAGTCAACAAAATGATGGACTGGGTATTAGGTCTATCTTGTACCTTACTGATACAAATTGGTATAGTTATGCTCTAATTGTGTTATTTGATAGAAAAGTTTTCTTTTTTTATTTTAACAGGAAGGGTGATATGCAGGAGGAGCTAAGGTGGGAGGAGTAAGAAGAGGAAGAGGAGGAATAAGGAGAGGAGAAGGAGAGGAGGGGCTAGGAGATGAGAGAGAGGGGAGGGGGAGAACATGGAGGCAGATGTGTCTCCACCAGTCAAAGGTAGTCAAAGGTATATCTAGGTTGGGTATTGGGTTACACTTCTGATTGTATGGGCATCTTGTTATTGAGCATTACCAAACTTATAAAGCCTTTGATTAACATTTTTTAAAAATAAATAAATAAATAAATAAGATTCCTAAAAAAAAACAAACAAACAAAAAAAGAAAACAAAAGGACCAAATAGAAACAGAAACTTAACTAATAAATGCTCTTAATTTTAAATTAAAATATTAGGACTAGTTATACAACATAGATATATGAAATAAGGAAGAATAATCAATATTCTATGAATTTCTAATATCTGTAGTTAAATAAGACCAAAATACTCAAATACCAACTACCCTTACGTAAAGTAATTGGTGCTAGATACTTCAGATTTAAAAGCATTTCAGCTTTTCACATTAGTTGATGCCTACCCTGTGCAATATGAATTGTGTACTACTCTCAGAAAGCATATGTGCCCTCAGTCCACTAACTTACTACACACAGTCTTGCACAGCAATATGCAGTGTAGCTAAGAGCACAGCGTGCTCATCCTCCCTTTCATAGCAATCTCAAAAGGGCCTGCATGTTAAGGATGCAACAGAACAGAACCCATCTAAAGTAGATTATTTACAAATGCTTACACCTGTTTGTTTATTCACCTACATGAGATAGCCAAGGAATCCAAAGCCCCATTATAAACTTGTTAGAAATGTATTTATGTAAAATCTTTAATCACAGATGTAACTCAGTGGTTTATAAAACCATAGTATTCTTGTGGTTCAAATTACAAACTTCTAAATAATAACTCCCTGCACAGCCCATAGCACAGAAGACCCCCAATGTTTTAGAGAGATGAGTAAATGGACACTAAAGTGGTGGCCTACAACTATAAGTGCTTGAAAGGAAACTGCATAAAAAGGGAATCAAGGATGACAACAGCAGCAGCCACACAAGCATTTTCAAGTTCCCTCCAGTGAGATGCCTGTCGAGTTCTTTGAGTCGCGCTCATTAGAAGCACTTTGTTATTACTGTTATCTATCGACTTAACTTTGGTCCACAATAACAATCCTTATAGATAGATGCTCAATATGAATGCAGCGTCCTTACACACGACTAGGGAGAACACACGGCATCATCTCTTTAAGTGAAAGGAGGCCTGTTTGGATATAAAATCCAAACCTGTAAGGCAGGCCTCCTTTCACTTACCAAGACAATTAAGACTAGCTTGGTAAGACTTTCATATACAATGAGGGCCAGAGCTGCAGCTCAGATGGTTAAGTGTTTTCCTAGCATACCTGAGGCCCTAAGCTTGATTCCCAGGAGCATAAAAACTGGGTATGGGGATATACACCAATTATCTCAGCACTCTAAATGAAGGGAGAAAAATCAGTCATTTATCCATATAGTTGGAGGCCAGACTAGAATACATAAGACCTTATCTAAAAGGAGAGAAAGAATAAAGCCCACAAATAAATAAAGCCTTAAGATTTTCCTACCACAAAAAATCAATAGTTTTAATATAGTTATTCCTATATACTATAAAATTATAACTTACAGAGAACTATTCTTAAGATTCATGTTGGCTTACATATAAAAAGGAACACTACAAATAAACATCAAAATCAAAATGGATAGGGGCTAGAGACATAACTTGAAGGGTAAGGCTACTTACTACTCTTACAATAAGGACTTGAGTTTGGTACCTAGCAGTTACATGTTACCTTATAACCCTGGACACATGTGGTGCATATTAACTCATGCAAGCACATATATATGCACAAATTTTAAAAACCTACTTAAAAATTCCAATGGGTAATTGCCTGTCAAAGTTTTCACTCATACTGAACATACTGAAGCAGACTGTAATATACAAGACTGCTAAAAAGGTTTGGGATTTACTCTCTTTCACTTTGACTGCTGACCACAACAGAGATGAAGACTGGGGTAGTCTGAAAATTCTGAGAGGCTTAAATCAGATTATATTCTTCACATTCTCTAAAGAAGTTAGCTTTAGGCTGTGCGAAGAACCCTCAATTTCCAGAGGTCAAGAACACACTGCTGCAATGGAAGAGTAGAGTGGTTAGGGTTAAGAGGGTGCTTGCTTTCTTCAGTGAAACTAACCAGCATACCTACTTGCTGACAGTTCTACTCCTTTGCTCAGTGAAAGGTCTTGGAGATTTGATAAGACTTATACATGTTAAAAAGGAAAAGCCATTTGAAATATATTAGAAATGTTTTCCATTTCAAATAAATTTAGATATAAAGTCTCTGGTAAAACTAAGATGATCTACTTTACCATATTATAATACAAAATGTGCTTTTTTTTTTTTTTTTAAAGATTTATTTATTTATTATATATGAATACACTGTTGCTGTCTTCAGACACACCAGAAGAGGGCATCAGATCTCATTACAGATGGTTGTGAGCCACCATGTGGTTGCTGGGATTTGAACTCAGGACCTCTGGAAGTACAGTCAGTACTCTTAACCACTGAGCCATCTCTCCAGCCCCAAAATGTGCTTTTATAATGTGGTCTAATACGGAAAAATGTACAACATAATTTGTGTTGCAAATAAGTTCTAATATAGAACATATGTGCTAAATAACAGGAATTGTCAAATGACATAAACATAACTGTATTAAACAGTTTTCCTAAAGATAGGGTCATATCAAAATGATTATCAAAAGCATAATAAAAAAAATCCTTTACACCCATTTCATAGGAAGTTTAAAGTAGTACTCCTTAAATGAAACTGGGTAAATTGGTCATGGCTGTAAATATGTCATACTTTTACTTCTTATTTGAAACAATTCATTAATAACCATAAAGTATAATATAAGGAGATTTTTTTTCCAGCAATAAATTAAATCACTGTCAAAAAAAAAAGAACCCAAAATGCAGAAAGACTCAGGGAAAAACTAAATGCGTTTTTCATAACTATATTATTATGTGTGAAGATAAATTTGATCTGTACATAAGATGATAGTTATAAGTGTCTTCACCTGTAGTTCAACTGTTAGATGCAAAATATAAACTCACAATGCGTCTATTCTCATCCATTCACTTCTGTGTCATCTTTACATGGTTTCAGTACATTCCACCCAAAAAAAATGCCTCATGTACATGATTTCTAATACTTATTTATATAGATAACTAAGTCAATAAAAGTACTTTAAAGCAATGAAAATATTCCTAAAATTAAAATAAAACAAAACCTCTAAATATAAAGAATAATCATAAAAGAACCCAAAGGTAATTGTGAAGTTGACTTAAAATATCATCAGATATTCAAAGAAACTGGGTGAGGTGGCTTACAACTATAATCAAACTAATTATGAAGCAGAGAAAAGAGGATGGCTCAAGACCAGCCTAAGTTGTATAGTAAACCTCTCTGCCCCCCCCCAAAAAAAAGCAAAAGCAAATCAAACAGAAAACCTCTTGTTGTTTTAAACTTAGTTAGACTGACAAACTATGAGAGAAACTAAATAGAATGTGGTCAAATCAGGCAGGACAGGATTCTCTGCCTCTACACACAGGGCGCTGTTAAAAATTTACTTCCCTTTCATTGTGTTTAATGTGATTATACATTATAGTGAAATAATTAAGATGTATTAAAATTACAGGTAGGTATTTTTTTAAAGCAAAATAAGTAATCACTGATAAAAAAAATTATGCCACTTAAACATTAGGTTTGTATGGTAGAGAGCTTAATTCATTTTGTTTGAATCAATAGGAAGTATTACAGCTGAACTGAGACATAAATTGCAACTGTAAGTCCTTCTAAGAAATATTTGTTTTAGAAATACAACACAATGTTACAGTTAATGTTATTTTTTAAGTTAAATATTACTTATAATTCACACATTACTAAATATGTGTTACCTCAACAATATCGGAGTTTGTTCTGCTTTCATGAGGCTCGTTATACTCAGTGTACTTGAGAAGGACTTTGTCCATGTCAGTGCTAGCGTACTGAAACAGCTTATTAGAGCTGTTGAAAATGATGAGTGCTATTTCACAGTCACAGAGCACACTGAGTTCATAGGCTTTCTTCATCAATCCAAACTTTCGCTTTGTAAAAGTAACCTAGACAAAGAAAAACAGAATTTTAATTAAAAGCTTAGTGGTACTTGAAATAAAGTTTCTTTAATGAGTCTTTCTTTACCCTGAGTCAGATTTCAAAGGTAAAATGTTCCCAGCTTCATGCTCCACACATAACCTCCCCCCTCCACTTTGCCATAGGACTACAGTCTTGTATTTACTGTGTATGCCCAAGGGCTCTGAAAAAGAGGTATTATCATTATTCCCTTATCCTTGGCTGTGGCTATACTACAGAAGGCAAGGAAATAACTGACTCGTGGCTCTTATATTTCAGCCTAAATTGGTACCATCAGAAACCAACTCTCCTAGATTTCTGCTCCTAAATGGTTAAGTAAAACCACTAATTAAACTTATGTTTCTCTTCCCTGGCAAGCCTTTTTACTGTCTCCACTAAAATTCAGTCTAAAACCAGCAAAATTATCTGATGCCATCAATCTTCTTTTAGTATTTCTCTAATTAAAATCTGCTAACTCAAGCAGTTCTGAGACCAAAACATTTTTCATGGTTTTTGCTTTGTTTTGTTATAGGGACTTATATGTTTATTTTATTGTTATCACATTTGATACAGTTCACTTTTCATTTGGATAACTATTTGTATACTGGACTTGGAATGATGCAAAATCTGTAGCCAATACATTTATATGCTTTTATAATATACTTTCTCCCATAATTTATTTCCTTAATTCACTTTACATCCCAATAGTAGCGCCCCCCCCATCCTCCCAGTCCAGTCCTTAACAATATATCCCTTATTCTAAAAGTTCCTGGAAGAGAAGCCTCTTTTTTTTCCTCTTCTGTAGTACTTCCCCTTCTTTGCCTTCAAAACTCTCAACTATTTTAAAACTTCTAACCATGAAATGACACCATCCAAGGACCCTCCCTGTGTCAAGGACGAAGTGACACAGTTCTTCAAGAATGGCCACCTGACTGCTTTCCCCTAGTCCTGCTATCACACTGGACTCCAACCTCCCCCAAATGCTCGTCACCCAGTGTCACATTGTCAGTGCTACCACCACCCACGATCAGAGCACCTCAAAGTCTCAACTTCACAAAGTTCCCTCTGATGGGGCCTTTTCTAGCTCCTTTATTTTTTTTGTATCGGCTCTGCAGACATTCTTTACCTTATGAAGCCCTCAGATCGTTAATATAGGTCAAGTAACACTCATCCAAACTGCTCAGAACTACAACATGTTTCACATTTGAGGTTTTTCTGTATTTCTGAAATTGTGCATGCTAACAAGGAGTTATCCTAAAGACACTTAATAAGTTTCAGGACACTAGGACCTCGGCCTAGACATATCATTCATATATACCCCATGCCTACAATTATAATGTAATTTCCCATATTATTTTTAGTATACATACATTTTGACAACATCCTCTAAGATGAGTTGTATTGAGATTTTCCATTGTGATACTGTGTCAGAACCCAAAAAGTTTCAGATTTTGGACACATTTGGAATTCAGATTAGAAATGTGTAACTATCTCTTCTCACATTTTTACTCTTTTTTTTCCTGTGAGAGTGGGAGCCAGACACATCCTCCTCACTCTCCCCGCTCTGTGACCAAATATATTCATTTTTTAAAATTTTATATGTATTGGTATCTTGCTTGCACATATGTCTGTATGAGGGATATCTGTGTGAGGGTGCCAGATCTTGGAGTTACACACAGTGTGACTCCTGCCATATGAGTACTGGGAATTGAACCAGGGTCCTCTGGAAGAGCAGTCATTGCTCTTAAGCACTGAACCATCTCTCCAGTCTGGTTACTGTCCAAACATATACTCAATTATCACAATTACACATGTACACATCTAGTGTCTCTGAACTGACACATAAATCTCACAAGCAATGAATAACGCCTAATACTCCTAACTTCACATGTGTTGTAATTATCTTCTTGTCTCCTACTACTTCACTTTCCTCAAAAAACTACTTCGCACTGGATATACATAAATAAATAAATAAATAAATAAATAAATAAATAAATAAAGCAAAACAAAAACCCTACCTCAGCATTCTATCCCCAAATTTTTAGTTGTTTCATCCACATTTTTTTCCTTCTCTGCCCTCACTAATGTCCACCCTACTCATTCTTGCAATCCTTTCTCTCTTGTGCTGAGATTCTGTTCTGCTCCACTAGATCAAATACTGTAATGCTGTAAATGTACGCTGAGATCTCTTCCAACTCTAGCTTATCACCATAGTCCTAACCCTTTCTATCCACTTTAAAATAAAGACACCAGAAAGAAATGTCTATAGTTGACTTCAGTTTCATACTTCATACTCTCTTCTTAAACAAAAGATTAAGACCCCCCCCCAGTCCCCAAGTTCCACCAAAACTGCTCTTCTTAATGCTGTTGTAAGTAATGTCAAGTTTGTGTCATTAAAGTCAATGGTCACTGGTTATCTTATTTTCCACCACAGCAATGTTACACAAAATTGACCATGCTCTTTAAACATCTCTATCCCAGATGTTTATGAACTAAACTCATTGCTTCCTCTCAGCCTTTACCTACCTCCTCTCAGACTTCATGTTTTTAGGTGCCTATATGCTTTCAACTAGGACTCCTTTCCCTTGTATCCTCTCACATTTGACTAGTGGTTGTATCATGATTTTAAAAGAAAAAAATAAGCTCTTTTCAGCCTTATCTGGTTCAGTAAATGTACTATTATCTATTCAAACAATAAAAACAAAACCAATTTTAAGTTATGCTAACTGCTATTTAATACTCCACTCCATCAGCAAAGTGTTGACATTACCTCTGACATAGACTTGGTATCTTCCCTTGTCTATATATGCCACTACACTTCTCACCTATGTTGTTCATGTAATCATTATTGCCTTTCAACTCATCCTGAACATCCCAGTAGCTGCCAAATAACAGCCAAAGTGAAATGATCAACCTGTTTCAGTGAGAGCTTGGTGTTCCGCACTGCAGTGTAAATAACATCAAACTCACTCAGTCTGCAGTAACAACAATCTATTCTCCAGCTCCTTACTTGACTTTATGGCATGCATCCATCTCCCTTATACCACTGAATGACATTAGCATGACTTTGCACATACATGTAGGTACATGTGTTCCTTAGACAACAACTACTTTTCAATTTAGGAACTTCATTATGTTCTCTATCAGAGGAATATATACTAAAGCACATCTCCAGAATGGCTGCTTCCTTTACCTTAAGATAATTATATAATACACATCCACCTGTTGCTCACATGGCAGTTTTCTTCTTATGCCATATACATTTGCTTGGATAAACATACAAGGAATTTTGCTATATTACTGGTGTAATTAATTACTCATTTTAATCTTTGTTAATGATAGGCATAAATAATAATCTCTTCAGTATGTATTTAATGTACCAATTTGTAACAACTTGGCAATCTCTTTTATCTGTTTTCATTTGGGATTTCCTTTCTCTATAAAGTTACTTATATTTTATCATTTTCCTATTATACAGTTTATCCTTTACCTATCTAAAATATTCTTATTCAGATAAACTTATTGCTTTACCAAATGCTTTTAATTTTTTTCATTTATGTAAAAATTCATCATTAATTTATTATACTTTTGTCATTAAAAATTTTGTTGTTGTTGATTCTTTTTCAACTGAATCTTACAATATAGCTCTGGCTGGCCTGGAACTCACTTTGTAGGCCAAGCTATCCTCCAACTCAGAGACCAGCCTGCTTCTACCAAGCAAGTACAAGGATTAAAGGAATGTGCCATCATGCCTAGCCCAATTTTTAGTTTTTATTAGACTTATGAATACAGATTTTTGAATCCTGGTATAACATTTATACCATTATTAAATATACTGTTTCACAAATAGTAAAAAGCATTTGTATGTGGTATTGAAATACTTAATTTTAAATTATGTATGTCTTGATTACCTAGATATACTAGCTACAATGGAATTCTGAATTCCACAGATACTTTGAAAATCAGAGAGATTAATATCATAGTCTTTAGGATGAGACAAGTAATGTGTCTTCAAATTATGCACTGGGGAAGCTTAACAGACAATTCTCTAAATGCTCATTATCAGTACAGAGAATAGTTTCTGTTGTTCTTTTTTACTATGTGCTGTGGGAGAAAGTGTGGATGTGTATGTGTGTGTTGGCATATTACACATGGGTTTATACATGTATGGGGGACAGAGGTCAATGTCAGGTATCCTTTTCTGTAAATTTCCGTCTCTTTTTTAAGATTTATGCTTAATTATTCTATGCATTGTATATGTGTCTGAACGGAAGTATGTGCACTTTAATGTAGTGCCTGGGAGCCAGATGAGGGTGTCAGAACACTTGGATCTGGGGTTACAGGTTACTGTGAACTGCCCAAAATGAGTGCCAAGAACCAAACTCAGGCTCTCTACAAAAGAAGTGCATGCTCTTAACCACTGAGCCATTTTCTCCAGCCACCCCCACTACCTTGTTTGAGTGCATGCCATGTGTATGTGGGTGTCCACAGAGGCCAGAAGAGGACAGTGTATCCTCTGGAGTTGGAAATGCAGGCAGTTGTAAACTGATGAGTGATGGTGTTGGGAACTGAACGTAGGTCTTCTGGAAGAGCACAAGCCCTGGCAAACACTGAGTCATCTCTCCAGTCCTTCCATTTTACGTTTTAAGTGTAATTACCAACTGGCTAGTATGGCTAGCCAGTAAGCTCTACAGACCTTATGCCTGTTTCTGCTCTTCCATCACAGGGAGTTACAGGCACTATCATTCCATAACTGACTTTTCAATGGATGCTGAGGATCAGAACTGAGGTCCTCATGCCTGAGCAACAAGCACTCTCAGCCTCTCTGCTCTTCCCAAAACTGTGCTTTCAAAAGTATTTCCTTGAAGTTACAAATCACAAAAGGTTGATGCTAAAAGAAGGAGTTGGCAAATCAAAGAAATTAGCATGTAACAATCTTCTCCTTTCATTATTCCAACATATTCCAACTATAGTAAGCTTAGATGATGCCTTCTCAGCAATCAATTTTTTAAAATGTTTCAAATATGGCACCAAAGTCGATAAATTGAAAATTAATATTAATATAGTACTTGAAAGTTTTCTAAATGCAAACTTGATTTTACCTGAAACACTTAGTCTATCTTTAACATTATAGACTATTTTTTAGAATAAGAGATACAACAACTTCTCCCAAATCTCCCACCTTTGTATATGCATGCCCTTCTCTGTTATCAGTGTTCCCTGGGAGAAAAGTTCATTCATCGTAATTGGTATGCCCACAGTGGCACATCAATATCACTCAAACACCATGGTTTATAACAGAGTCCACTTCTTGTACATTTCTCAGGTTTGAATACACATATAACATATATTACACATTTATATTACCATAGAAAGTGTTTTCACTGCCCTAAAACAACTCAATGATAGTCAATTATTAGGATCTACTACAGTTTATTTCTCCATGCATACACTAAATTTTACTGAAACTAGAAGCTTCTGCTCTATAAAATACCCTGTAAGAAAATTAAAAAAAAAAAAAAAAGCAACGATATCTTTGGTTAACAATACCTCACACAGTACATTATTCAACATATGCAAAACACTAAAACTCAATAATAAGAAAATTAAAAATCTAATTTTCAAAGATGTACAAAAAAATATAAATAGGCAACTTACCACACAAAGAAGATACACAGAAAATTAGTGTATAAGAGCGACAGGCAAACATATAGGTGAATTACCATTAAACAGATATATTTTTATGTAGTCTTGTTCTGAACCTAAAAATGCCACATACTTTTCTTCCTAGGAACTCTTAACTATGGGTCTAAACTAGACTAATGAAGCACTGCATTAACTACTGATGAACCAGGATTTCTTCTGTGATGGAAAGCCACTGTGGACACTTCAGTTGTTTCTCACAGACATACAATTACTACAATGTACTTCTAAGTTAGAGCTGTAATATGGTTGTGCAAAAGAGCAACAATAAAGAAAATGTAATTAGTTTTACTTCCTCTGTAAAGTGAAAAAATTTAAGATAGTAGAGTAGCTTAACAATTATCATTAAGATAAGGTGTCAGCTTTCCTTTCTTTTGGTAATGCATTTACATAGCTACACACCTAAGAATAAATATTTTTCTCTTAATTTCACAGATCTTAATATTCTCAAAGTCATTTTATGGTCTTATGTTTCTCAAGTACAGAAAATATAATCTATGATCATTTAAATATCCAAGAACACAGTGGGAGAACAAGGACACAGAATTAAGGAGACTGACCACAGCTTAACAATATAGATACCACACAGACAACTAAAGTTCAGACCACAGAGAACTTCTAAGAAAAAAGCAAACAAAAAAGATCAACAATCAAGCAGACAACTGGCAAACCACACACACAGAAAAAGGTTGCATTTCACATTGTCAAAAAACAGAACAAAAGTATCATAGAGCTGAACCAAAAACTCTCTAAATGATACCCATCACAGAAATGTTACTTGCCCACTTTTAAGGAAGTATGCTCACAAGTACATACAGCAGCCATTTGAACAGTAAGAACTGGACAGCACACACGTAGACTTTGCTATGAGCATGATAAACAAGTAGCTGAACTGAAGGAATGAGTCAGATCACAAAAGCCCCAGCAGTAAGCAAAAGTCAGGAGAAACTACCATACCATCATGTGAGAAAGTCATTCAGATACGACACTAAAACAATATGCTTTCAATGAATGCATGTTAAGGAAAACAAAGTGAATGAGTGATTACCTTTGTAAGAAAAAGATGAACAGGTCTACAGAAAAATTACAGACTAAATATCTCATTTTCTTTTACAAATAAAAGTATCTGTAGCAAATATGTCAGGACTGACATTACTTCCAAATAATGAACATGCAATCTTTGTGCCAGTATTCTCTATATTCAACCTTTGAAAAAAAGAATTTTAGTGTTTTTCTTCCTAAGCCTATAAAGGTATCTGCATCTCAATAAACAGAAGTACCTATCAAGTATTAGAAACAGCAGGTGATCTCAAGCAAGGTTACTGGCTAACATTCATATGAAAAAGAACTATACTTTTATAAATAGTACTTAGCAACAAAACTACAGAAAACACAGTTGGGGGGTTAGTGAGATGCTAGTAAAGGCACTTTCCACACAAATCTAAGAACCTGAGTTCAATCCCTACAACCCACATAAGGTGGAAGAAGAGAAACTACAAAGTTTTCCCTGGGTCTCCACAAGTGTGCTGTATCTTAAATGTACCAACACAAAGAAATTATACACTCACTCAAAGTAATAATAACAAATAATATTTTAAAAAAGAAAATTTGGGGAACTATGTTTTTAAAATCAAATATCTAGAAATAAGTAAAACATGTCTAAGATCCACATACTCAAAAGCATCAAACCCTATGGGTAGAACTAATAAAAACCAAATGAAAAGTAAGAGTGTTCACAGGTGATAAGACATAATATTATAAAGTCTTCTATGTCCTTAAATGGATGCACATGTTTAGTGGGTAAAAGCCCTGAGTCCAGAAAGATTCCTGATTGGTTGGCTTTATGCAAACATTGACTTGACAGTTTCATTTGGAAATAAAAAGGGAAAGACAGCCAGCTTATTCTGCAGCAATACAACGGCAGCCAACGATGCTACCAGATAGCAAATTATAGTAACTGCAAGAGTGTAGAACTGAGCAACGATATACAACTAAGGAAATATAACAAAATACAGGATCCAGAAATAGACCCACAAATACATTTTATTTGACTCAAACTCAGGCAGGAGAGAAATGCAATGAAGTATATGGGGTCACTGAAAACCCAATAGGCAAAATAATTTTCCTACACTTTAATTCAAACATAAATTCCAAATGAATAACAGAACCAAAACAAGAAAAGTGAAACAGAAACACTTCTTCACCAGGCACACACCAGGGGTGAGATAACAGAAGACACTTGTCTAGACAGACAATTCAGCTGAATCAACCCCAGTGATTACATGGCGTGACATGTAATAGCCAGATGGGCCTTATATTTTAAATGAATTTTCTTTACTGCCTTTGGCAAATGAAAGTTCTCAAATAAGACATAAACAGCATCAGCAATAATGAAAAGAACAAAAAGGTAAACCCAGCAGAACCTAAAATGCTATCTCATGCTTATAGTCTTAGCAACCGAGGAGACTAAAGTAGAAGGGTCACTTGAACCCACAAATGAGACCAGCCTGGGCACCTTAGTAAGACTCCCCCTTAATCTATTAAAAAAAAGTGTGTGAGGGTATAATTGCTATTCTTCATTGTCAACATGACTGTACTTGGCATTAACCAAAAGTCAAGCTGATGGGTATACCTGTGAAAGAATTTTCTTCATTGAGTCGATACACACAATTCTAGCAGTTCTGTTTCTCTAGAAAATCCTAACTGATACAGGACATATATAATACTAACTTCTGGACACGACAAGGTTACTGGACTCTTGAACAAACAGCAGCTATGATTACCTATACAAACCTGAACAAGAGAAAGCCTGTTAACACCTTGTTGTCAGAGAGGGGAGAAGGGCTCCCTGCTCCCTAACGATATATAAACAGCACAGTTATGCATTACTGGTGAGGGAACAAAAGACATTTTCTTTCAGTGACAGCCACTAGCAAAGTATCCATTCTCTTGCAAACAAGCTCTCGTCCATGCTCAGGTGCACAACCCACACAACCCTAATGAACTCACTGGGGGTCTCCCCCCCCCCTCTCTCTCTCTCTCTGTCTCTCTCTCTCTGTCTCTCCCTCTCTCTCTGTCTCTCTTTGTCTCTCTCTTTCTTTCTCTCTTTCTCTCGATAACATAAAAACATGAAAAGAAAAAAACAACTTAATCAGATATGACTGGAACTTCAGATTAAAATTAGTTACTATCTCTTGTCTACTAGTCTACTAGAATGGATTAAATGGAAAGGGTAATCCAAAGTACTAGCACAGATTTGAAGTAGCTAGCATCACACTGCTACCTAAATATAAATTAAGCACAAACACTTCAGAAAACTCTTGCCAAATCCAGGTAACTACAGAGGTTAAGTACTTAGGTAAGGGACCAGGGAAGAGGAGGGGACCTCTCAAGAAGAGATCAAAGGGATGCTAGAATAGGAGGATTGGGGCGGGGGAGAGGGGTAAAGGAAGAAATGTGGGAAGGACAACTCACACTAAAGGCCCTTTGAAAAACCATATAGAACCTACTACTGTAAAAGCTAAAATATTTACACAAATGAAAGGACTTTAAATGGAGTCACCATATAATGGGAAAAACAGTGTCACAACTAAGTATCTTATGCCACTAAGTAAAATCTCTAATTCCAGGGATGAGCTACATCTTGTTGAGTTGTTGGCGAAAATGGTCCCCTGGTCCTACTCTTCAAACACCATAGGCTATTATAGCTTTCCACAACCGGATAGTAAGGCAAACTGGTGAGTACAGTTACTTATATCACTGAACATGGAGAAATTAAACTTGTTCCTAACTAGAAGCTTTACGTCTACCAACTAGCATGCATGGTGTTAGAAGGTACTCTGCATGCTAACATAGTGAAAAGTAATCATCTGTATCACCCAGATACAAATCCTACAACATATAAAATATACTGGTGCACAGTGGCACAGATGTTATGGAGTACTCAACCACTTTCTAGTTGGATTTAAGGCTCATTCCGTGAGACAGAACCCATAGTTTTAAACTGTTATAGTGCCCAAGAACCTGTCTAGATAGGTGATGGGCCTAAGGGAAAATATACTATCATTCTGCTAAAGGAACACAGCAATGACTCCCAATGACATTCTTCTTCACACAGATCAGTGTCCCCTTCAGCCTTTATCAGAGAAGCATCTTGGCAGTAGACAGAGACCCACAGCTGGACTATCAGAGAGTGAGAGCCTTTGGATCATTCTGTCCTAAATGGTTATGTCTTCATCAAACCCCTCTCCTCAAGGTTTGGAAAGCTATGGAGAGGAAAAGATGCAAAGATTATAAAAGCTAGAGTGCTAACTCCAAGAAGACAGTTTCTTCTAAATACAACAGGACTTATAAAAACATGAATTCACGGAGAATTCGGCAGCACACATAAGATGTGTGTGTGTTCAAGCCAGACAAGGCCCCAGCACTGAGAAGGGAAAGAAGATACAAAGTATTCCTAACCCACAAACTATTTAAAACCTAATTTCTGGGAAAGAAAGAATCAGTTTTTTCCATCAGAGCTATCATTGGGTATTATCAACCACACTTCTAGGGGGACCCCATATTCAGGAACAGCTGGCCAA
The DNA here is from genome assembly GCF_004785775.1 of Grammomys surdaster. NCBI lineage: Eukaryota > Metazoa > Chordata > Mammalia > Rodentia > Muridae > Grammomys > Grammomys surdaster. The sequence continues at coordinate 8,050,607 of NW_021604712.1, read as the reverse complement.
TATAAACTGAATAAGATGAATTCATGTTTTCATGTGTGCTGAGATTGGAATGCTTTTGTTATTTTTGTCTTACTGGTTTGTTTTTAGGTGTGTGTTTGTTCAAAATTTGTGTTTGTTTAGGAAGCTCTTGTCCACCATCACAACAGCTGATCAGACAAAACCCCTTTAACGTAATTACTGTACTAGATATACAACCAAGTATTCATGTGCACAAAATAAGAATGAAGTGAACTCTTTATGATAGTATGAAAGTTATTTACTTGTTTTATGTATGTAAAATATTGGCTAGAATGTTAAAAATACCCTTTTCCTCCTCAACTGAGATGCCTTTTTCTCATAAAAACAATTTCAGAGCTTACAACATAAGCCAATAAGAAAACAAAATTTGCTATATTACATTTTCTCTAGAAGCAACTGGTCAAGAACGCATTTATTCTACAAAACAATGGATTCTTTATTTTCATTTCAATTCTATAGATATTTCAACCAGTTCAAGCAGGACTGGCCTGGACTAGGTGATGACTCCCATTAACACCCACTTCCCTCCGCCTTTACCTCTCCCACTCACTGAACTGTGTCTACAGTTCTATCTGCATTCAGGTAAACTTCTACACTGACCTTATGAAAGCATATTTTCAGTGCTGTGCAGATCCTACTGAGCTTGCAGAAGTTGTTCTTCAAACCTCTGACAAACTTCCCAGAGATAACATCTGTCCTTACTGAACATGCATTGAATATGAGGAATGAGAAGCTTACTATAATAGTCTCTGAAATCCTTTTTTCTTTTCTCTAAATCAAAAAGTCAATCAACTTTTCTTAAAACTACAGACATCAAAGATTTAGAACCTATAGGTCAGAGAATTTTATGCCAACTACTCAACAGGCATGATGGTGCTAATAACACTTGGAAAAACAGGCAGCTTGTTTTGGAAACTGATTGTCAATCAGTTGGACTCTTCATGGATCAGGATCATACTGAAATTATCCTGAATTTCAAAAAATTCACTGACACTGGTCCTGCAAAGGTATCAGTTAAAGCTGACATGATATATATGTGTTTAAGAAGTATGTGAGACAATATGCTTCAAAACTATGTTCATTTATTCTCATTAACCACAAAATGTAAGTGACTAGAAAGCATTCACTGGTAACTGCAAATCTGTACAGTCCTTAGTATAATAAGAGATGATATTCTAACAATTGAGTTGTGGACCAGAGACTAAGCACTGTCTGCAAACTACTCAAGTAAACATAGAAGGATCACAGTACCGTGACTTTTCTACTGCACACATGAAAAACATACTTGAAGGTTTCTTTAAAGTATATGACAGAAAGGAACATTTTTCATTTATTCTGGAACTTTAAACACTTAGGAGTTTAAATTAAATTTAAGAAAGATTTGACCACTTTATACTATGTTTTAAAAATATGATGACAAATAAATTAAAATTTGATTTACCTGTCGGTTCCTCTCATCCATTATGCGTGTGATCTGTATTTTCTTTCGCCCCATTTTCAGTCACCTTTTCTTCCTTATATTCCAAATGATTAATTCAGAAGCTAATTCTCTCCAATATCCTAATGCATTGTACACAGCTCCTATTATTTAACCTTCTAGTCCAAGGCTGTCGCTGAAATTGTCTTAAAAATCAAAAAGAAAACACATATTAGAAGATTTCAATTCTGTACAACTTGTAAATCACTAAATGCTATTCAAATTTCAAATCTGCTTTTATGCTAACACAGTAAACATTCTTAGGCTGTAATTTCTATCTATAGAAATAGAGTCAACAGGCTGAAGTCTTAATGACTTTACCCTCTAAAAGTTCTCCTGGATCTACTGGTTCCTTTATCTCTAAGCAAATGCAGGTGGTGTTTCAGATTTTTACAATGTACATCATTATCATCATCATAATAATAATGATGATGATACAATAATAACAACAGTCAATGGTGCTAAGATTTTTCTATATGCCAGGCATTTTTCTAAGTATAGAAAAATCTTCATTCATTCTTATCTAGAATCTCATTAGACTTTATTATCTCCATTTATAAACATAAGGACTAGGAATATAGACACACAGAAGGAATTAAGTAATGTGCCAAGGTCACTCAGTAAAGGGACAACATTGGGATTAAGATTTCTGTTGTATGTTGTCAACAACATACAATATTCTTTACAGCTCCTGATGACCTTAATGCAAAAGATAACAAATATGAATAGCCCAATTTGCCCTTATAAATTCTTCTAAATCAATTTACTCTACAGCTAAACTTTTAATACTATTCATCAATCCACAAAGATACTACTATATAAACTTTGTATTATAATACATTTAAGTGAATATTTCTCTGGCCATCGAAGTGAGTACCTCCTCATCTGTTAAGATTCAGTAGAAATACCACCTTTTTGATAAAATCAAGACAAATTCAACTTGGTAGAAGAAACTAAGCTATTGGGGGAGGGGTGATTGAATATGAATGTGTAAATTCTTGAGACCAAACCTTTGATAATACATATACATGGCTATAAAACTTCAACTTTATCATGCAAATTCAGGGCCATATAAAACGTGAATCTGCTTGAAGGCAATGGGTTCTTCACTTCTGGCATTAGTGCACTCCTGCTTACTAATCTTCCCATGTTCATCATTTTACTTTTTAACTTACACAGTTATAACACCTGCTACAATAACAACTTACTAACTCACTCTGTAGACCAAGCTGGCCTCAAACTCACAGAGATCCACCTGCCTCTGCCTCCACAGTACTAGAATTAAAAGCTTGTGCCTCCACCACCACCAGCAGGTTAGCTTTTCTAATGCCATATTGCCAGCAACATTAGAGACACTTTCTCCTTTACTACCCAAGATAGGGACTTTAAAATGTCTACATGAGAGTTCAGTATTCTACCAAATGCATTGATGATGTGTTTTCTCATACAGTATTACCACTGTATTGATTTTTACTTCTATACAAATGGGCTTTTTGCAAACTAATTAAATCAGAATTAGAAGTTTAACTATACAGAAAGCCAACCTCCAAAGGCCTGTCTGAAACGAGTTGCATTAAGTTGATTTTAGCAGAACATTCTCAGCAACTCATGGAACAAGCAGTTCACAATAACGAGGCACAACAAGACCAACAACTTCACTGACACACAGAACACAGTACTACCTCTGACTGCAGAAAATACTATCTTTCTAGTTACGTAGTTACATATAAAATACTTGCCAAAAGTTATTACATGCTAGATCATCAAGTATCAACAAATTCCAAAGGACAGACATGTTCTGATACCACAGAAATTAACAAAAATTTAACTTCAAAGTGTGTGTGTGTGTATATACAAACATCTAATAGATCCATACTTTAAAGAGTGAGAACTATAAAAGATTTTTCATAACATGCTACCTTCACAACAAAATGTGTAACAAACCGGGTATCAAATTTCCAGTTAATGCCATATTCAATGATGAAGACTAAAAGCTTTTTCTGTAATATTAGAAATAAGAGAGGGCACATTCCCTACCATTTCTATTCTGCATCAGAGTGCAAGTTCTAGATAGCAATTTAGATAACAGAAAAAAAAATAGAATTTCCAAACTGGAAAAGGGGAAGTGAACTATCTGTGTTCACAGACAACATGTATTATAAGTAGAAACACCTATTCCTTAAAAAAAAAAAGTTACTATAATAAATTCAAAGTATCAGGATATAATACCAACACAACAAAATCTGCTGCATTTCTACATGTTTAATGTGAAATAAGGCATATTAATTAAAGAAATAAAAGATTAATACACTAAAAACTGTAAAACACTAGTCACAAGTATTAACTCATTGATTGTAAAATTTTATGTATTAAGATGTCACTAGTATCCAAAGCAATCTACAAAGATAGTACAATTCTATCAAAATCCTTATTTTTTGTAGCATTTGAAAAAGTCATTCTGAAATTTATATTGAATCTCAAAGGAAACCACAGAAAATAGTCTTGAAAAAGGATGAAACTGAAAAACTCACTTTCTATTATTTAAAAAGTCACCAATTGAAATAACATTGCATAAACATGGAAAAAGACATGAAGACTGATGAAACAGGATAGAAGGCCCAGAAATAAACATAAGTGGATAATTTTTAATAAAAGTGCCAAGACCATTCAACATCAAAGGGAGTTCTTGCAATCAAATGGTGGAGAAACTAGACACCCACAAGAATGCAGCTGATGCCTACCACATGCCACATACAAACACCAACTCAAAATGAACCCAAAACTGAGATCTAAACCCAACTGCAAAACTCCTGAGACAAAACCAGAAAAGGCTTCAAGAAATTGGATCTAACAGTGATTTCTTAGCCTCAACACAAAACCACAATAGACTGAAGAATAATAAACTAGCCTTCACTGAAATTAAAAATGTGGAGACTAGAAAAATTGCTCAATGAGTAAAGTACTTGCCACATAACCACAAGAACCAGAGTTTGTATTCTCAAAACCTACCCAAACCCAGGTAGACTTACCAGGTGTCTAGAGTCAGTGCACAGAAGACACTCTGGATGCAGCAACAGATCCTGCCTCAGTATAGAAAAACAATGACCAAAGAAGACACTAGATGTCAAACAACCTCAGACCTTCAGGCACACTACACATGTACACTCACACAAATGTGAACACACATCCATGTTTGTATACCACATACATATATATGGAATAAATGGAAACGATTCAATGGACAGCATTAGCAGAATAAAAGAGCAGCCCAAATGAAGAGAATAACAACATATATGACACGGAAATAATATCCAAAATATATGAAGGTTTTCTCAAACCCAGCAGCAAAATGATCAAACTTAAAAACAGGCAAAAGATAAGACAGGTAAGATGTCTCAATAGATAAAGACATTTGCCACCAAGACTGATGACCTAAATTCAATCCCTGAAACTCAAATGGTAAAAGGAGGAAATCAACTATGGGCAAAGGAAAAACAAGAATGGTGGATCATACATAAAATTCTGCAGCTCTTGGGAGGCTAAGGCAGAAAGAACACTGCAAGTTGAAGGACAAACAGTTCTGGGTTCCAGGCTAACTTTGGTTACAGAAAGAGATCTGTCTCAGGGGTGAGTTGGGGGTGGGAGGGCATGGAAGTGTATTTCTTCAAAGATGAAAAAGGAGGATGTAGAAAAAGAGGAACACCCTTCCACTGCTGATGGGATTGCAAACTGGTACAACCACTCTGGAAATCAATCTGGAGGTTCCTCAAAAAATTGGAAATAAATGTACCTGAAGACCCAGCTATACCACTCTTGGGCATATACCCAAAAAATGCCTCACTATGCCACACGGGCATATATTCCATGATGTTCATAGCAGCCTTATTTGTAATAGCCAGAAGCTGGAAACAACACAGATGTTCCACAACAGAAGAATGGATACAGAAAATGTGGTTCATCTACACAATGGAACACTACTCAGCTATTAAGAATGAGGCCATCATGAGTTTTGTAGGCAAATGGATGGAACTAGAAAATATCATCCTGAGTGAGGTAACTCAGATCCAAAAGGACTTGCATGCTAAGTACTCACTAAAAAGTGGATATTAGCCAAGTACGGAATACCTAAGATATAATCCACAGAACTCAAGAAAGTTAACAAGCAGAAGGGCTGAAGTGAGGATGCCTCTATCTCACTTGGGAGGGAGAAAAAAATAATTGTAGGAGGCAGAGGGAAGGAGGAAGCTGGGTGGGAGAGGAGATAGGGTGGGGAAAACGGGAACATGATCAGGTATGAGGTGCAGGGGAGACAAGAGAATAAATGGAAATATGCAACCGTGGGGGAGGGAGAAGGGTGGGCCTTCTATAAAGTACCAGAGAACTGGGAGGTGAGAGACTCTCAGGACTCAAAGGGAAGGACCTTAAATGAAATGCCCAACCGTGGGGAGAGGGAACCCATAGAGAACACTGCCCATAGAAAGGCAGGGCATCAAGTGGAGGGATGGGTTTGCTATCCTACAATCAAAAATTCTGACCCAGAATTGTTCCTGTCTAAAAGAACTGCAGGGACAAAAATGGAGAAGAGACTGAGGGAAAGGCAGTCCCGAGGCTGGCCCAACTTAGAATCCATCTCAATGGGAGGCTCCAAGGCCTGACACTATTGCTGATGCTATGGTGTGCTTACAGACAGGAGCCTAGCATGGCTGCCCTTTGAGAGGCCCAATAAGCAGCTGACTGAGACAGAGGCAGACACTTACACCCAACCATTGGACTGAAGTTGAGGAGCCCTGTGGTTGAATTAGGAAAAGGCTGAAAGAACCTGAAGAGGAGGGAGACCCCATAGGAAGACCAGCAGTCTCAACTAACCTGGACCTCTGAGATCTCTCAGATACTGAGCTACTAACCAGGCATCATACACTAGCTGGTCTGAGGCTCCCAACACATATACAGCAGAAGACTGCCTGGTCTGCCCTCAGTGGGAAAAGATGCACCTAACCCTCAGAGACTTGAGGCCCCAAGGGATGGGGAGGCCTGGCAGGGGGTGGAGGGCATCCTCTTGGAAACAGGGTGGGGACTGGGGGTTTGAGGAGAAATGGGATGAGGAACTGTGGGAGAGGGACCAGGAAGGGGAAATGGCTGGACTGTAAGTAAGTAAGTAAGTAAGTAAGTAAGTAAGTAAATAGATAAATAAATAAATAAATAAATAAATAAATAAATAAAATGGTAATAAACATATGAAAAAAGTTCAACGCTAATAGTTAGGCAAATGCAAATGCAAACCTCCTCTCCATGCAATCAGAAGACTATTTCTACTGCGTTATTACTAGGGGACTTGGGGCTGAGGGTGGGGGGCAATGTCATGGATTATGAATTGAGTGTGAAGATCCATCATGTGGGCTCTAGGGATCAAACTCAAGTCATTAGGCTTGGCATAAAGTGCCTTTACTCACTCAGACATTTTGCCAACCCCAAATCACTATTACTTTTTAAAATATAAAAAGGAAATGTTAGCATGGTTATATAACTGAGACCCTTGTATAATTTATGAGAACACACAACGCAGCAGCTGCTGCAGTAAAAAAGGTATGACAGATGCTTTTGAAAAAAAGAAGTAGAGGCTCGGAGCTGATCCTGTGCCACAGCTCTCCATACCCAAATTCCTCCCGGAGAGAACTGGGAGAGAGCTAGCTGGTCCCCCAAGGAGTGCTAACACACAGGCTTGTAGGAGGGACAAGGAACAGTTAGAGACAGCATGACCAGCTAACACCAGAGATAACCAAATAGTGAGAACAAAGGGCAAAAACATAAGCAACAGAAACCAAGGATACTGGGCATCATCAGAACTCAGTTCTCCCACCACAGTAAGCCCTGGATACCCCAACATACCAGAAAAGCAAGATCTTATTTAAAAATCACATCTCATGATGATGATAGAGGACTTTAAGAAGGACATAAATAACTCCCTTAAAGAAATACAGGAGAACACAGGTAAACAGGTAGAATATCTCAAAGAGGAAACGCAAAAACCCCTTACAGAATTACAGGAAAACACAAACAGTTGTAGGAATTGAATAAAAACATCCAGGGTATAAAAATGAAAATAGAAACAATAAAGAAATCACAAAGGGAGAGAACCCTGGAGACAGAAAACCTAGGAAAAAGATCACAAGTCTTGGATGCAAGCATCACCAACAGAATACAAGAGATAGAATCTCTGGTGCAGAAGACACCATAGAGAACACTGACACAACAGTCAAAGAAAATGGAAAATGCAAAAAGCTCCTAACCCAAAACATCCAGGAAATCCAGGATATAATGAGAAGACCAAACCTAAGGATAACAGGTATAGAAGAGAGTGAAGATTTCCAACTTAAAGGGCCAGCAAATACCTTCAACAAAATTACAGAAGAAAACTTCCCTAACCTAAAGAAAGAGATGCCCATAAACATACAAGAAGCCTACAAAACTCCAAATAGACTAGACCAGAAAAGAAATTCCTCCCGTCACATAATAATCAAAACACCAAATGCACAAAATAAAGAAAGAATATTAAAAGCAGTAAGGGAAAAAGGTCGAGCAACATATAAAGGCAGATCTATCAGAACTACACCAGACTTCTCACCAGAGGCTATGAAAGCTAGAAGATCCTGGGCAGGTGTCTTACAGACATCTAATGCCAAGGATTGAGAGAACACAAATGCCAGACCAGGCTACTATACCTAGCAAAACTATCAATTAACATAGATGGAGAAAAAAAGATATTCCATGACAAAATGAAATTTACACAATATCTTTCCACAAATCCAGCCCTACAAAGGATAATAGATGGAAAACACCAACACAAGGAGGAAAACTACATGCTAGTAAAAACAAGAAAGTAATCTTCTTTCAACAAACCCAAAAGAAGATAGCCACACAAACATAAAAATAACATCAAAAATAACAGGAAGCAACAATCACTACTCCTTAATATGTCTTAACATCAATTCCCCAATAAAAAGCCATAGACTAAGCAGACTGGATATGTAAACAAGACCCAGCATTTTGCTGCATACAGGAAACACACCTCAGTGACAAAGACAAATACTACTTCAGAGTAAAGGGCTGGAAAACAATTTTTCAAGGAAATGGTCCCAAGAAACAAGCTGGAGTGGCCATTCTAATATCGAATAAAATCAACTTTCAACCAAGTTATAAAAAAGAATAAGGAAGGACACTTCATACTCATCAAAGGAAAAAATCTATCAAGAAGAACTCTCAATTCTGAACATCTATGCTCCAAATGCAAGGATACTCACATTCATAAAAGAAACTCTACTAAAGCTCAAAGCACACATTGTACCTCAAACAATAATAATGAGAGACTTCAACACCCTACTCTCAGCAATGGACAGATCATGGAAACAGAAACTAAATAGAGACACAGTGAAACTAACAGAAGTTATGAACCAAATGGATTTCACAGATATCTATAGAACATTTCATCCTAAAACAAAAGAATATACCTTTTTCTCAGCATCTCATGGTACCTTCTCCAAAATAGACCATATAATTGGTCACAAAACAGCTCTCAACAGATACAAAAAGATTGAAATAATTCCACGCATCCCATCAGAACACTACAGACTAAGACTGGTCTTCAGTAGCAACAAAGACAAAAGAAAGTCCATATACACATGGAAGCTGAACAATGCCCTACTCAATAATAACTTGGTCAAGAAAGAAATAAAGAAATTAAAGACTTTTTATAATTCAATGAAAATGAAGGCACAATATACCCAAACTTATGGGACACAATGAAAGCAGTGCTAAGAGAAAAACTCATAGCTCTATGTGCCTCCAAAAAGAAACTGGAGCAAGCATATACTAGCAGCTTGACAGCACACTTGAAAGCTCTAGAACAAAAAGAAGCAAATACACCCAAGAAGACCAGATAGCAAAAAATAATCAAACTCAGGGCTGAAATCAACCAACTAGAAACAAAAATAACTATAAAAAGAATCAACAAAACCAGGAGCTGATTCTTTGAGATAATCAACAAGATAGATAAAAAAAAAAAAAACACCTTAGCCAGACTAAATCAGAGGGCACAGAGACAGTGTCCAAATTAACAAAATCAGAAATGAAAAAGAAGACATAACAACAGAAACCAAAGAAATTTAAAAAATCATCAGATCCTAGTATAAAAGCTTATACTCAACAAAACTGGGAATCTGGATGAAATGAACAATTTTCTAGACAGATACCAGGTACCAAAGTTAAATCAGGATCAGATAAACCATCTAAACAGTATTATAACCCCTAACTAAATAGAAGCAGTCATTAAAATTCTCCCAACCAAAAAAAGCCCAGGGTTTAGTGCAGAATTCTATCAGATCTTCAAAGAAGATCTAATACCAATATTCTTCAAACTATTCCACAAAATAGAAACAGAAGGAACACTACCCAATTCGTTCTATGAAGCCACAGTCACACTGATACCAAAACCACACAAAGACCCAACAAAAAAAAAAAAAAAGAGAACTTCAGACCAATTTCTCTTATGAACATCAGTGCAAAAATACTCAAAAAAAAATTCTTGCAAACCGAATCCAAGAACACATCAAAATGATCATTCACCACGATCAAGTAGGCTTCATCTCAGGGATGCAGGGATGGTTCAGTATATGGAAATCCATCAACGTAATCTACTACATAGACAAACTCAAAGAAAAAGACCCACATGATCATCTCATTAGATGCTGAAAAAGCGCTTGACAAAATTCAACATCCCTTCATGTTAAAAGTCTTGTAAAGACCAGGAATTCAAGGCCCATACTAAAACACAATGAAAGTAATATACAGCAAACCAGTTGCCAACATCAAACTAAATGGAGAGAAACTTGAAGCAATTCGACAAAATCAGGGACTAGACAAGGCTGTCCACTCTCTCCTTATTTATTCAATATAGTACTTGAAGTACTAGCTAGAGCAATTAGACAAAAGGTCAAAAGGATTCAAATTGGATAGGAAGAAGTCAAAATATCACTATTTGCAGATGATACAATACTATACTTAAGTGACCCCAAGAATTCCACCAGAGAATTCCTACAGCTGATAAACAACGCCAGCAAAGTGGCAGGATATAAAATTAACTCAAACAAATTAGTAGCCTTCCTCTACTCAAAGGATAAATGAGCTGAGAAAGAAATTATGGAAATGACACCTTTAACGATAGTCACAAATAATAAAAAAATATCTTGGTGTAAATCTAACCAAACAAGTGAAAGATTTGTACAACAAAAACTTGAAGTTTCTGAAGAAAGAAACTGAAGACCTCAGAAGATGGAAAGATTCCCCCCACCCCACCGCTCATGGATTGGCAGGATTAATATAGTAAAAATGGCCATCTTGCCAAAAGCAATCTACAGATTCAATGCAATCCCCATCAAAATTCCAAGTCAAATTCTTCATAGAGTTAGAAAGAGCAATTCTCAAATTCATTTGGAATAACAAAAAACCCAGGATTGCAAAGACTGTTCTCAACAATAAAAGAACTTCTGGGGAAAACACCATCCCTGACCTCAAGATGTACTACAGAACAATAGTGATAAAAACTGCATGGCATTGGTACAGTGACAGGCAGGTAGATCAATGGAATAGAATTGAAGATGAAGAAATGAACCCACACACCTATGGTCACTTCATCTTTGACAAAGGAGCTAAAACCATCCAGTAGAAAAAGACAGCATTTTCAACAAATAGTGCTGGTTCAACTGGCAGTCAACATGTAGAAGAATGCAAATTGATCCATTCTTATCTCCCTATACAAAGCTCAAGTCCAAGTGTATAAAGGACCTCCACATAAAACCAGATACACTAAATCTAATAGAAGAGAAGGTGGGGAAGAACCTCGAATACCTGGGCACAGCAGAAAAGTTCTTGAATAGAACACCAATAGCTTATGCCCTAAGATCAAGAATTGACAAATAGGACCTCATAAAATTGCAAAGCTTCTGTAAGGCAAAGGACACTGTCAATAGGACAAAACAGGAATCAACAGATTGGGAAAAGATCTTTACCAATTCTACATCTGATAGAGGGCTAATATCCAATATATACAAAGAACTCAAGAAATTAGATTCCAGAGAACCAAATAACCCTATTAAAAAATGGGGAACAGAGCAAAACAGAATTCTCAACTGAGGAAACTCAAATGGCCAAGAAGCACCTAAAGAAATGTTCAGCATCCTTAGTCATCAGGGAAATGCAAATCAAAACAACCCTGAGATTCCATCTCACACCAGTCAGAATGGCTAAGATCAAATACTCAGATGACATCGGATGCTAGAGAGGATGTAGAGAAAGAGGAACACTCCTTCATTGCTGGTGGTATTGCAAGCTGGTACAACCACTCTGGCGGTTCCTCAGAAAATTGGACATAGTACTACCCGAGGGCCCAGCTATATCTCTCCTGGGCATATACCCAGAAGATGCTCGAACATATAATAAGAACATATGCTCCCTTATGTTCATAGCAGCCTTATTTATAATAGTCAGAAGCTGAAAACAACCCAGATGTCCCTCAACAGAGGAATGGATACAGAAAATGAAGTACATTTACACAATGGAATACTACTCAGGTAAAAACAATGACTTCATGAAATTTGCAGGCAAATGGATGGAACTTGACAATATCATTCTCAGTGAGGTAATTCAGTCACAAAAGAACACACATGGTATATACACTCACTGATAAGTGGATATTAGCCCAAAAGTTCAGAATACCCAGATTCAATTCACAGACCATATGAAGCCCAAGAAGAAAGAAGACCAAAGTGTGGATGTTTCAGTGTTTCTTAGAAGGCGGAACAAAACACTCACAGGAGGAAATATGAAGACAAAGTGTGGAGCAGAGACTGAAGGAAAGGCCACCCCACCTGGGGATCCATCCCATATACAGTCACTAAACATGGATGCTATTGTAGATTCAAGGAAGTGCTTGCTGACAGGAGCCTGATATGGTTGTCTCCTGAGAGGCTCTGCCAGAGCCTGACAAACACAGAGGCGGATGCTCACAGCCAACCATTGGACTGAGTGTGGGGTCCCGGATGGAGGAGTTGGAGAAGGGACTGAAGGAGGTGAGAGAGTTTGCATCCCCATGGGGGGAGCAACAGTATCAATTGGCCAGACCCCTCGGAGCTCCGGAGTACATCTGGAGGGACTCATAGCAATAGCTGCATGTGGCAGAGGATGGCCTTGTAGGACATCAGTGGGAGGAGCGGCCCTTGTGTCTGAGGGTGTTCAATGCTGCAGTACAGGGGAATGCCAGGGCAGGAAGATGGGAGTGGGTGGATGGGGGAGCATCCTCAGAGGCAGAGGGAGAGGGGATGGGATAGGGGGTTTCCGAAGGGGAGACCTGGAAAGGGGAAGACATTTGAAATGAAAATAAAGAAAAAAATCCAGTAAAACAAAAAAGGGGGAAAAAAAAGTAAAACTACCATTTGAGCCAATAGTTTTACTTCTAGATATATAAATTAAAGAATCTAAAGTACATACTGAGATATGCACATTAATATTCATGGGAATACTATTTACAATAATTAAAAGAGAGAAAGGGTCAGTGAGATGGCCTAGAGAGTAAATGTGCTTGTCACCAACCTTGAGCATCTGAGTTTGAGTCCTGGTAACCACATGGTAGAAGGTGGTTAGATAGATGACATTGTCATCTAACTTTATGCAATCAATGTGGCATTTGCAAACCTATAATCAGTCAGTCAGCCAGTCAGCCAGCCAGCCAGCCAGCCAGTCTGTCTGTCTGTCTGTCTCCTCTACTCCCTCCCTCTCTTTAAGGGAGAAATGAGTGCTCTTGTCTTTAGATGTATGCACTCAGTGTGGCATGAGCAAAGCCATTGTTTGTTCCCCCCTCTCTCCCTCCCTCTTTCCCTCCCTCTCTCTCTCTCTCCCCTCTACCCCCCCCTTCCCTGTATGAGTGTGTTTCAAATAAATGAACAAATAATTTTACAACAATGGAGAATTAAAAAGAATAAATCCAATTTTCCAAATTTTAAATAAGTATTTAAGTGCACAGACATTAAAGATAAGGTAGAATCTATTACTACACGTGACTAGTATTAGTATCAACGACTAAGCCAATCAAAAGTCTCTACGTTTATGATTCTGGTGAACCAGCGACATAGCAAATGTTTCAAAAGCTACTAAAACAAACTGTAATAAAACAATTACTTACAAACAATCAACAATTAAATCATTTTAATAAATGAATACTAAGAAAAAATTTTATAGTTCACTAATTCTTTACAAACAAACTTAAGGATTCCATTTTGGATATATTAAACTTGAGGTGGCCAAGGACAAGTGGAACTATCAATGGAAAATTCAACCTAAGACTCATTCTGTAGGGCTAAAAACTATACATATGGGAGTCTCAAGAATAAAGGAAAAAATAAGGAGACAACATGTAAATTGGAAAGAAAATAAAGTTCACCATAAGAAACAAAAACATTTATTTCTGTTACACAATAACAGCTCCAAAGTATGCTTTAGACATGAGATTGTAAACAATTTGCTCAACACTCAACACCCAACATTTAAATAGGAAATGGACTCTCAACTTACCTTGAAAAGTCCTTTTCAAGTCTGCTTTCAAGACTTATTACAAGGAAACAGCAACCAACACAAAGTGGCAAGAGACACATGTATATGGATGTTTATCCCAATGCAATCAAAGCAATGGGTATGTGAGGAAGGTAGAGACAGAAGCACACAGGGACAGCCTGTCCATACAATGAACTATTACAGCCATTAAAAGGCTAAACAATGAACAGCCTAGTCCACAATACATTTTTGATAGAAAATAAAATGCTAGTTTTGTTTCTAAAAAGTCTATGGATAAAAGATTAAAATAACTAAATGACACAAGTCAGGAAACAAACTAATAACTTCTAGGATGTTTTTTTCACTCTTTTCATTTAATATAATTACTGTGATGAGAAAAAAAGTTACTACAAACAAAAACTAATAGCTGCTTTTAAAATTTAGAAAGAAAAAAAAATCCTGATAGCAAAAAACTGTTTAAGAATGAATTTTAAACATTCCTAAAACTCTATTTCTAGCTGGGCAGTGGTGGCACATGCCTTTAATCCCACTTCGGCAGAGGCAGGCGGATTTCTAAGTTTGAGGCCAGCCTGGTCTACAGAGTGAGTTCCAGGACATCCAAGGCTATACAGAGAAACTCTGTCTCGAAAAACAAAAAACAAAAACAAACAAACAAACAAACAAGAAACACTTTGTTTCTACCTCAGCACCTTGTGCAATTTCCAGGCTCTAGTTCTTCAAAACATGTTTACAGTTTCAATCCATTATCTGACTGAGATATCGTACCACACCTAGAATGAGAAAACCCAGATCCTTCTAGCCCCAAACATATAATACCACTAAACTAGCTAGAGATCTTAGCAATTTCTAAGTGAAACTAACTTTTTAACAAGAAGGTTGAAAGTACATGCATTATATGTACCATGGAGGCTAAAATAAAATTTTCAGATAGCTGGGGTAATATAATCCACATATATGGTATTACTACTAAAACTATATATCCAAGTATGGTATGTTATTAATATTTGTGATCCCAAATCAAAATGAGTGTAATATTTCCATACATTGGAAATCAAAAAACATAAAATGAAAAACATCTAATAATTAATTTTCAGTAATTGGAAGTAAACCTGGATATGTAAAAAGTTATATACTTAAAAAAAACTAAAAGTAAATATATTAAAACATATAACTTTTTGTTTTAAGTGCAGCAGCTACTTTCATTTGATTCCTCTATTAACTATAAGATATCAAATGAAAAAGAAAGAGTACTACCTGAGTTAATATTGTTCTGGGACTCACTTATCTGAACCTGTCCTTTACAAAACATCAATAAAGCTACCTTTAAAGGTACCTTATAATTTTCAAACAATTTTAGAAATCATTATATTTCCTTCATCAAAAAATGAAATCTACAGACAATGACTAGCCCAAATTCTTAGTTTAAATGTCAAGAATTTAGCGATTAAAATATTCAAAATGTTACCAGTTATTCCCAAACTTCTAATCATTAATATACCAACTTTTCAAATTATCTATTAGTCTTCACTGTTATCCACTCTTCTTTCTATTAATCTCCTCTTTTACTAAGTATATTTGAATAAGCATTATTATTTTTATAAAAGGAAAACCAGTATAATTTGCCATAGTAGGCAATGGCCTCAAACAATGAAAACATAATTAAATTAAAGCAAAATGGAAGAAATTGACTATAATCACACACACACACACACACACACACACACACACACACACACACACAAATTACTTACCATACATATAGTTACATAACTATAACAGTAATAGTGAATCCAAACAATCTATAAAAAATGTACACATGAGAAAGAGGATTATTTGGGCAATCTTTCTTGGTAAAATTAGGATATTGAAAATTAGTTCCAAAATTCAAGATTCAAGAAAATAGCTGTTACACAATAAAACTTTGCTTCAAGTGATTTCCAGAGCCTTTTCCCTAAATCTGAAAATATAGTTTGCAATTTTCAAACAGTAATGGGAAATAAGTATTACTTCCATATATCTCTGCCATCTATTTTTGGTTAAGACTCTAAATATTTTTAAGACAACAACCTTGCTATGTTTGGCCTCAAACTCACAATGGTTTGTCTGAGCTTCCTGCGTGCTGAAATTCTAAATATAAACTACCACACCTGGCTTTGTAAAAGACCAGGCATGGTAAATGACTTTAAAAAGTCTCTTATCGGGCCTTTCTAGTATGTTTTTGTAGTATGTTCATATAAAAACATTTTTTAATTCACATAACCTCTTTATAAACTTGACATAAAAAAACTATATGAGAGGCAGTATATTACTACCTCAAAGTCACACATGCCAAATACAGGAGCCCAGAGTCAACCCAAGTAAACTTTCTAACAACAAAAGTTCAAAAACTTGGGGACAGAGAGATGGTGAGATAGTTCTGTGGTTAAGAGTACGTGTTTCTCTTCCAATGGAGCTGAGTTAAGTTCCTAGCATCCACATCAAATGGCTCAAAACCGCTTGTTACTCCAGAGCAGAGGTTCTAATGCCCTCATCTGACCTCTACCTCCATGGGCACACAAGAAACATAATCTGTCTCTCCCTCTACATCTCCCCTTCCTCTTTCCCTACCGTCACCTCCCTCCCTCTCTCCTTCCCTCCCTCCCCCTCCCCTCTCTCTCTCTCTCTCTCTCTCTCACACACACACACACACACACACACACACACACACACACACACACACACACCTTTTCTTGAAAAGGAACTCAAGCCTTGTATTAGTTCCTCAGAAAGGCCAGTTTCAGGTGTTATGCACCAGCCTTGTGCTTGGGTCTGGGACTACCCTAGAACAATGAGCTGCAACCCTAGTCTTATCACAGATATCATTTACCTGGCTGGTAGTTTACAAAAGGGTAAAGAAGTCAAGAATATCATATATACCAAATACTTATAAGTTCCAAGATTCTCAAAGCCTGATGTTTTCCTTCCTTCTACTTTTCATTTTCAGTGGTCATGCCAAGGACTGCACAATCCTTGAATGTGCTGGAGTAACTTCTATTTCTCCACACTTTGGGATAATTTTAATCTAGTTTATCTATCCTTTCTCCCCATGTTTTATATAGCAGCTTTAAGTCTGCAATTAAATTAACAGAAATATTCAATGCTTTCTGCAGTATACTATGCAAAACACGTTTAGCCCTTCACATTATTACTATTACGACTAGGTTAGGATTCTTATTATAATTAATGATCCTACACTGATATATCATGTCGATCACAGTGTCCCATTAACATGAGAGTTCACTCTTGGTGGTGTGTGCTTTATGGATTTGTATGAATACATAATGGAATGTATTCACCATTTACAGTGTATCATGCAGAATAATTTAACTGTTAAAAAAATCATCTGTACTCTTCTACACATCTCTCCCTTTCCACTGACTCCTGGAAACCATTCATCATTTTACTAACCCCATAATTTTATCTTTTCCAGAATGTCACCTCATTAAAACCATACTGAATACATCCAGATTGGCTTATTTCACCTAGTAATATAATCTTTGTTCTGTCTTTTCACAGCCTGAAAACTCATTTTAAAAGTTTTAATTAAAACACAGGGGCTTCAGAGATGGCTCAGCAGTTAAGAGCACTGGTTTGGCCCCAGTACCCACACAGATCTGGAGATCCAGTTCTGGGGGGGTCAAATGCCTCTTCTGAATTCTCTGAATACCAGGCACAGAGTGCACATACATATACTCAACCACACCACACACTATACACACACACACACACACACACACACACACTACACTTTTAAAATTCAGTTAAAACAATTCCAGAGCCACATCATGTAATTGCTTCTCTAGGATCTAGCAGGGTAATCTAGTCCTCCCTGAATTTACCCCCAAACTCTGCATATCGGCCCAATACCCTGTGTTCACTGTATGTAAATGATGACTGTAAATATATTTCATCTAAGCCAGATATCTGACCTGTAGTCCAACCCAACCAACACATTCTCTCTTCTGTTCCAACCTACTCTGCCCATATCGGACACAGAACTAACAGATGTTCACATGCCTAGATCTCAGCACAAACATCATGAAAGCACAAGGCAGTATCACACCCCCAAATCCACAGAAATGTTTGCCAATGAGAATTATCTAGATGAAACCCAGGGCACAGAACAATTATAAAATTCAAAGAACAGAAGGAGTTTAAAGACAAAAAGAAGCAGCTTAATGAACTTAAAACAACTCAAAGAGAGTGAATGCTTAAGTGATGTCAAAATGAAACAAAGCCAAAAATGACAAAGACAATCAAGAATTTGAAAATGCAATTCAATAAAGAAATAGAAATATTGAGTATTTAAGCTAAAAGGAAGGAACTCGAAAACCCAAAATTCAACTAGACAACTCAAAAGAAAGCCTCGCATGTAGGATCAATCAAGCGGAACAAAAAATATCACAACTTAAGTCAATGGCATATATCAGATCTTCAAGAAGAACATAGAAGAAAACGTCCCAAACGAAGGAAGACAAACTCAAACAGATACAAGCACACAGAGCACCAACAAACCAGACCAGGAAAGGTATTATTTTACAGTTAAAACACTAAATATACAGAACAAAAAGAAAGTACTGAAACATACAAGAAAAAAAATACAAGTCACATATAAAGAAAGATGCATTAGATTCATCAAATTAACATCTGATTTCTCAATGGAAACTTTGAAAACCAGAAGAATATGCAGCCATTCATTTCAAGTCCTAAAAGATAATGACAGCCGACCTACAATCAGCAAAAACTATCTGCCAGAGTTAAAGGAGAAAGAAAACCTTTCCATGATACAAATAACCTAAAGAAATTTATATCCAACAAAACAAACCTAAAGAAAATACAGGAGGTAATATTTGGCGTGGAATAGAGGAATGAGACTAGGCAATACACTGCACAAAGAAACACTAGGGCATAATTACTAAAATACGAAGTACCACGGAAAACATAAACTACAGCATCAAAATCAACAACACATTGATCCAACAAACAGATACCTTTCAAAAATAACTTTTAACATTAAAAGACTAAATTCTCCAATCAACAGACACAGGCTAGCTAAATGAATCAAGAAATAAAATCCAACTACAAGAAACACATCTTAGCTTTAAAGATAGGCACTGCTTTAAAGTACAAGGATGAACAAAAGTACTTCGGTTAAATGGAACCAGGAAGCAAACAGGTGTCGCTATCATCGTATCTGACAAAACAGACCTCAAACTAAAGCTATTCAGAAGTAATTTTTAAAAATAGCATTCACAGTAATCAAGGGAACAGTTAACCAAGAAGATATTACTATCTTAAATATATATATGCATCTTAAACACACACACACACACACACACACACACACACACACATATATATATATATATATATATATATATATATATATATATATATATATATATATATAGCATTAAACTGAGGGGTGTCCAATTTCACTTAAATGTACTACTGGAATTAGATGTGTACAGAATATTTTACCCAAACAACAAAGAATATAATTTCTACTCAGCAGCACATAGAAACTTCTCTACAACAGATCATATCCTGGGACATGAAACAAATCTTTACAAATTCAGAAAGATGCAATAACTCCATGTATCCTTATTTGACCATAATACAATAAAACATAAAATCCACAGTCAATAACTCTCTAGTAAAAATACAAACTCGTAGAGATTAGACAACTCATTACAGAATGATGAATGGGTCAAAATAGAAATAAAAAATTTCCTGGAACTAAATGAAAACACAATATAACAAAACCCTCTGGGACACAGTGAAAGCAGTCCTATGAGGGTAATTTATAGCTCTAAAAGCCAGCACTAAAATACTGGGAGCAGCACAAATAGATGACTTAATGATGCAACTCAAAAATTTGGAAAAACAGAAACAAGCCAAATCCAAAGGAAGATGACTGCAAGAAATATTAAAAACTAGAGCAGAAACTAATGAAATAGAAACAAACAAAACAACACACACACACCAGCAAATCTAAGAGATGATTCATTAAGGAGATAAACAAAATCAACAGAGCCTTGGTACAGCAAACCAAAAGAAAGAGGATCCAAATTAACAAAATTAGAAATAAACGAGTAAGCATTAACACCAAAGAAATTCAGACTATTGTAAGCAAATAATTTAAATGCCTATATTCTATTAAGTTAAAAAAAAACCTTGAAGAAATGGATGGGTTTCTACAGTCAGCCAAACCACCAATATTAAACCAAGAAAATATCATCAGCAATAACCTAAACAGACCCATAACAAATGAAAAAGATTGAAAGAGTAATAAAAAGCCTCTACCTAAGAAGTCCAGGTTCAGATTAATTCATAGCAAAATTCTATCAGACTTTCAAAGAAGGATTTATAACCAATTAACCAATCCTTCTTAAACAAGTCATAGATAGATAGATAGATAGATAGATAGATAGATAGATAGACAGATAGATACAGAAGTACCCCCAAATTTCTTCTATAAAGCCAAGTATCATTTTAATACCAAAATCAGGTAAAAACACAACAAAAACAAAACAAAAAAGCAAGCAAAACAACAATAATATATGCAGGATAATACTCCTAATGAACATAAATTCAAAAATGCTCAATAAAATACTTGCAAACCAAATACAAACATACATGAAAAGATTACCCATCATGACCAAGCTGGCTTTACACCAGAGTTACAGGCATGGTTTAAAATATGCAGGACAACAAATGTGTTAAACACATAAACGGACTTAAAGACAAAAATCACAGGATCGTTATCTATAGATGCAGAAGAAAAAAAAAGCTTTTAACAAAATCCAACAAGCCTTCATGATAAAAGTCCTAGAGAGAGTAGGACTACAGGGAAAATACCTCAACATAATAAATTCTATTATGAATTTAACCCAAACCCACATCATCCTAAATGGAGAAAAATCTGAAGTAATAACTCTGAAATCAGGATCAAGACATGTAAGAAAGTCAAACTGCCTTTATTAGCAGATGACATTAGAGATCCCCAAAATTCTACCAAAGAACTTCTAAAAACAAAGAAATTCTGCAATGTGGCAGGATACACAACCAACTTCATAAATAAATAGCTTTTTGATAACACTATCAGCAAATATATAGACAAAGAGATCATGGGCACACTCCCATTCATAAAAGCCTCAAAGAAAATAAAACACCTAAGAATAAGTCTAACCAGGTAAGTGAAAGACCTTTATAATGAAAAATTTAAACCTCTGAAGAAAGAGGTAGAAAAAGATGCTGGAAAATGAAAAGACATCCCATGTTCATGTGTTAGTAAATATTGTGAAAATGTCCATTATACCAAAAGCTACTTAAAAATTCAATGCTCACAAACTCTCCATCTTATCCTTGACAGAAATAAAGTATCCTAAGATTCATATAGAACTACAAAAGGCCCCAGATAGGCAAAAGAATCTTGGGCAAATGGAACAATGCTGGAGCATCTACCATTCCAGACCTGAGGATTCATATTACAGAGCACAGTAATAAAACCAATATGGCACTGGCATAAAAACAGACATGTAGACCATGAAACAAAACAAAAGACTGAAACATGAGTATATGTAACTTCAGCCATTTAAGATTTGACAAAGATGCCAACAACAAATGTGCTGGGAAAACTGTATATCCACATATAGAAGAATGAAATTAATCCATGTTTATCACCTTGCACAAAAAAGAAAAAAAAGAAGAAAAACTAATTCCAAACAGATCAAAGACCTAAATGTGAAACTTAAAACATTGTAACTGCTAGAAGAAACATATTGGCACTATCCTACAGAATGCAGGTCTGTGAAAGGACTTTCTAAATAGAACTCCCAAGAATTAAGCCCAACAACTGGCATGTGGGATATCATAAAACTAAGTCTTCTACAAAGGTAAAACACAATCAAGTAAGAAGGAAAGCCTCAGAATGGGAGAGAATTTTGGCCAGCAATATATCTGACAGAGGACTAACATCCAGAATATATAAAGAACAAAAACAAAACAAAACAATACAAAAACACCCAATCCATTCAAAATAAGGTCCTTGGAATTAAACAGAGTTCTCAAAAAGAAAAATATCTGAGAAAGAAAAAAGTTTATTGTCCCTAGCAGTTAGGTAAATGCCAATCAAAACAACTTTGACATCTTGCACCAGTCAGAATGGCAAAAATCAGGGAAATCACCGTAACAATAGCTGGGGGAGGTGTGAAACTTAAAGAACCCTCATTCGCTGTTGGTCGGATTGCACACTATTACCTAGTCAACTTAAAAATCAGTGTGAAGAACTCTCAGAAAGTGAAAAATAAATCTATTATAACACCCATCCATATCATTCCTTGGCATATGCCCAAAGAACTTGAATTCCTACTCTAGAGACTTGCTCAGCTATGGTCATTGTTATTCTATTCAAATAGAAAACAATTGACAAATGGACAATGGAAATATATATAATAATGAATACTATTCAGTAGTAAAGAAAATGAACCAATGAACTTTGCAGACAAATGGATGGAACTAGAAAAGATCATATTGAGTGAGGTAGTGCAGACACAAAAAGACAAATATCATCTCTTTCTCATCAGAGGCTCTTATCTCCAAATTTTCAAATTTTCAGATATAAGTACATAGTGTGGAATTGCAGAAAGCAGAAAAGTAAAAGTAGACCACTGGGGGTGAGGAAGGCAAGAATGAGGAGAATAGCAAGGTACAGGTAATATGAAATGGTAAATGGGGAAAACGTGTCTTTCAATTTAGGTACAAGGGCTAGGGAGGGAGAAATAAATACAGAAGGGAGGAAGAAGGGGAAGTAACAGTGAACATGTCTTAAAAAGTCATAAGGAATCATGCTGTTAACTATCTACCTAAAAACACTTAAAACACATGTATATCAGGTAATAAATATACACAGTTTAAATGAAATTTCCCCATCTGAACTGATAATGTTCCCCAGCTCCAAGAGCCACAGACTATCCAATAAAAACCCAACACCAGGCATGAAAAGCTCTCTTTTGGGTCAGTAGTCAGAGCGGTTCAAGAGACTCCCAAAAGGGTTACAGGCTACTGCTGTTGCTTTTGGTTTTCCTCAAGAGGTGAAGTTAAGTAACCGATGCTGAAGATATCATGCATGCACTTTGAACAAACAACCCAGAGGACCCAAGCTGGATCTAATCTGAGAGAACCATTCAAGCTTCCAAAGAAGGGAAGAAATCAACAGTGTTAACTATGATTGCCTATGAAACACAACAACCAACATGGCACGATAACCCTAAGAGTACAGTAGTGGCACACATATCTTGGCAGTAACCAACTGTTCTATAATTGGATTTAAGACCCTCTCAACAAGAAATTATGCGTGGTTCTGGGAACCTAGCCAAAACTATTCAGAGCTACTGAAGTCATGCATCTTAAAGGGGAATCTATAATCATCACTTTACTTAAACTACCATAATCCATAACTACATTCTAAGGATTTATCTTTATATCCACAAATACCCCTCATAAAGAAAGTTTAAGTTTCTCAGCACAAATCCTGTACCTAAGGTTCAAGGATCATTATGGAAGAGGAGGCAGAAAGACTATAAAGAGCCAAAGGAACAGGAAGTTTTCTATAAGATTGTGTCTCTTAGAAAGGTCAAGAAGCTATATCCATGAAGTTTCACCAACATGGCTACTTAAACAGAAGCTGAACAAGAACAATAGACATAATAACATGGAAGAACAAAGTTCATGAGACCTCAAAGCTAAACAAAGGATAAGAAACGAGGAAATGTTACATGTGAGAAACAGACTTCCCAAGAAAAGAGTATACCATTTGGTTATTCAGTACCAAATGGTCAGCCCTGAAAACAATTAACATTATAAAAAAAAGAACAGGTTGTATTTAAATATTTAATAATATACATACACACACACACTACCACCACCACAACTAACAACTACAACAATTAAAAAAAAAAGAGAGACCGTGATTTGACTGAGAATAATAGGGTGGTATGTGGGAAGAAGAAAGAGGGAAATGATGAAATTATAATCTCAAAAAACTTTATAATACGATTATATCATTTCCCTCTCCCTTTCCTCCCTTCAACCACTCTCATGGCCCCCAAACCCCTTTTAACTTCATGGCCTCCTATTCCTTACTTAGTATCACTATATACATAACATGCAAAAACACAACTGTAGCCTGCTGAGTCCATTTGCTGTCGCCTGGATCTGTTTGTAAGGGATGACTACCTGAGAACCATTTAAGGGGCGCATCTCTGGGGAAGATGAATTCTCATTCATACATTCATATTCATTCTCTCCCTCTCTCCCTCTCTCCCTCTCTCCCTCTCTCCCTCTCTCCCTCTCTCTCTCTCTCTCTCTCTCTCTCTCTCTCTCTCGGCAGCTTGTAATTTCTTGTAGCTCTTTATTCAGTGATGGGGCTCCTGTGATTTCCCTTATTTATGTTGGCATATCAACTGTTCAGGTCTTGCAAAAGCAACCATATTATTATGCTTTCAAGAGTGTAGCTTTTCTGTCCAGTAGCTTTTCTGTCCAATCTAGTAAGTATAATCTTGCAAAAAACTTCCTGGTCCTCTGGCCCTTAATCTTTGCGCTCCTATGCTCTTAACCACAGAGCCACCTCTCCAGTCCTTTGAAATAACTTTTTATTTCATTTTGCAATATAAATTTTGCTATATATTTAAAAATAATATCAAATATATCAAAAAGTTTCAAGAACAGTATAGAAAATTCATTTCCCTGGGCCTTAGGTGTAGGGTTGTGTTGTAGATGTATTAATTGGGGCTGGGTATCCCACAGTCCGTCCTTTTCTACATTTTGACTGGTTGTGCTTTCTGTAATAGTCTATATTGGCTGTGAAAAGAAGATACTTGAGGAAAGGAGAGCCACTTTTATCTCTGGGTACAGACTGCAGTTAGGAATTATACTGGTTCATAAAAGTGGTAGTAGTAGCTTCTTCTCTGAGATGTAAAAACCTCACTAACCATGGGTGGTTGGGTAAGTGAACAAGATGAGACATGATTTCTCTCCTATTGAGCAGGCTGTATTCAATTAGACACATGTTAACTATCACCAAGATTTAAGAGCCACTACTGCACCTTTAGGGATGCTTTGCTATCCTGTTTGCTGCTGTGGTTCATAGGCATCACAGCTAAAAAGGACTACTGAATAGAGTATCCAAGCTTTAACAATTAAAATCCATGCATGGCTTTAAAGAGCATATAAAGCATGTCCTCAGCAAGTATGCTTAGATTTGAAATGATTTTTTTATTTTTATGTATGTGTGTCAGTATGGAGGCTTTTTGCATGTATGTGGCAAGTGCTCATTAAAACTGGAAGTGGAAATCACAGGCAGTTGTCCTGACCAATGTGAGTGCTGGGACTAGAACTTGGGTCTCTACAAGAGCCCTGCATATTCTTAGCCACTAAGATACCTCCCTAGCCCTATGAAATATTTTTTTAATTTAATTTTTCAATGTAATGCTTAGCTCTGTGTTTAAAAATAATTTCAAATATATTAAAATGTTTCAAGAATAGTATAGAAAATTCATGCAAAACTATTACCTAGGGTGATCAATTTTTAACATTTTACTGTATTTTTTTACTTCCATGAAAACGTTTGTGACCTCTATATATCTGTGCCTAGATATAGATATAAACAAATCTGAACCACTCGAGGGTGGGCTGCACAGATCACGCTCTTTACAACTTAATACTTCAAGCATGAATTTCCTAAGAGCAAAAATAGTCTCTTATATAGCCAAGTACACTAACCAAATTCAAAAGCATAGGTCATAGTTTCAATTTTGTTAATTAACCTAATATTCTTTAGAGCATCTTCACCCTCTTTTATTACATAAAGTCACAAGGAACTGAGATAGACTGATCATGTAAGAATTTCATCTGTGGGAAAACTGAACAGTGTAAAGGGAAACGGGTCAGATGTCTTGAGTCAGGAACTTTATTTTAAATATAATAAAAAACCGGCATTCATTTTATCTTAGCTTTGTTACTGTGTGACTTCAGCAATATCCTTGCCTTTTCTAAGCCTAATGTAAGAATAACAATGTTCTCTGTGTCATGTTGGTACATGTTGGTATGCATCAAACCAAGTGCCAGGTATGTATAAAGTGGTCTGTATTTTTATTATTTCAAAGTAATAACATACATAAGGTACTTTCTAAATACAACATGTAATTTGAAAAGTATAACTCCAGCTGAACACATTACTACATTTTGCTACTCACAAGCATCATAATAATATTTATTAGCAGGATTCTTTATAGTTTCATGAACTTCTGGTAACTAAAAATAGTGTATGCTTTTTAAAATATTCATTTCATTCAATATGTTAATAATTGCGAAATAAACATTGCTGGATATTTATAAGACAACTCCTATTTCTATGGTTGAAGCTACACAAAAAAAAGAAACAATTTAAAACAGGATCTTTAGAAGCAATCCCAAGTAAAGGAGCCCATGATTAATTTACTGGTTGTCCCTCTCCCCTTTGGGCATAAAGGTGTTCTAGGCCAACCACACAGGCCTGGCTAGCCCTGTAGCCCTGGCTGTCTTAGAACTTGTTTGCAGACCAGGCTGACCTCAAACTCAGAGATCCCAAATGTTGGGATTAAATATGCCTGGTTAGTAGTAGCGATTTTAATCAAGTAATTCAATCACTCAGCCAGTTTTTTCACTGTTAAAAATGAAGTAGGTACTGTCTAATTCTCTGGCTATGAGAACATTAATGTAATAAGAAAGAACATTCAAGCACATATTCCCTTTAAGGTAGATTCAAGTCTTACACAAAAATTCTATGAGTGGTTCTCCAGTCATTCTCAACTTTGTTTCAAATATCAAAGATGTGAGGCATATAGAAGTACATAATAGGACAGGTTCTGCCATTAAAAGACCTGTATTTAAATCTAAGCTTTAGGTGACAAATCTTTACAATAGTAATAATACTCACAGACTTATGGTAACTAAGATATTATGTATGACTCTCAGTCTCTCAGTCTCTCTCACCCTTTCTCTCTCTCTCTCTCTCTCTCTCTCTCTCTCTCTCT
>NW_021604712.1:7977080-8023279 GCF_004785775.1 Grammomys surdaster | reverse complement strand
TCCTTTCTCTCTCTCTCTCTCTCTCTCTCTCTCTCTCTCTCTCTCTCTCTCTCTCTCTCTCTCTCTCTCTCTCTCTGTGTGTGTGTGTGTGTGTGTGTACCCAGCCAGTAGATTCATATTGTCTATAAGTAAATACTAAAAATTATAATACTATTTAATTAACATAAAAACTATGCAAACACTTTAAGCACTTTTGAGAGCTTCTATGGTGGGGGTGGGAAAGCTAGATGGGATGTTTATATGAATTGTGTTGAATCTGTTGATCACTGAAAACGATAACATTTTAACACTGACCATGATACCAGCTCATATGTGGTACATCACTGCATCTATCTAAGGCTTTTACAATCTCTTTCAATGATACGCCACAATAGAGCTTTGTAGGTTTCAGAATAAGTTTTAACCAAGGCCCTTCCTGAGCTTAACTGCTGAGATTATAAGCACGGACCATTACTCTTAGCTAATGTCCTACTTCTTTCTTTTATTAATATATTCCAAAGTAACTTATTAGCATTGGAAAAAGGTATTGCAACTAAGCAATTATATTGGATCCTCTAAACACAAGCACTCCTCAACTTACAAAGGACTAAATCCTGATAATCCCATCATCAATTGAAAATAGTTTAAGTAAAAATATCTGACCTTTGAAGACCACAGCCCAGCCTAGACTAGACTAGCTTAAAACACCCCAAAAACATATATGACAATTGGGCAAAACCTGACCTAACACAAAGCCTATTTTATAATGAAGGACTTGTCATCTCATGTAATTTACTTAATATTATATAGAAACTGGAAAAACAAAATTGTAATTATATATGCTTTTGTACCATCTTTAAAGTATATATTAAAAAGCTAGCACATTAGAGACCATACTACATACAAAAAAAGGAGAAACAGTCGACTTTGACATTCAAAAATCAAACAAAACCAAGTAATTTTAATCCCAACGTCTATACAAGAGAACACAACTATATTCTACAAAGAAAAGAAAGGAGAAAAAAAAAAGATGTCCTGTAGTCTCTTACAGAAAAATATACAAAATATCCTGGACACATTTATCCTCTTAGAATATATAGTAAAACCAATGGTTCTTTGCTCTTAAAGAACTACCTCCCAATCCCATTTAATAAAGGATATTTTCACTACTATTTACCATTAAATCCAGGCACAAATTCATGTTCTAAATTAAAACTATCATAAGCTGTTGTTTAATGAAAAATAAATATTCCATTCTACTGTAAGTTACATTTAAGTGAGAATGATTACACATCGAAAATAAACAAGTCTATTGTATGAATACAATGGTGCTATCAACCAGCATGTCATAACATAAGGAAAACACAAAACTCTATTTTGAATACAATTTGTATATGCTTGAAAAGTAATGACTTTGTCACTTTCAAAAGGAAAGAAGGAAGGAAGGAAGGAAGGAAGGGAGGGAGGGAGGGAGGGAGGGAGGGAGGGAGGGAAGGAGGGGAGGGGGAGGGAGGGAGGGAGGGGAGGGAGGGACAAACAGAAGAAAAGAAAAAAGTAGGACACAGACTGCAAACATTTAATTTTACAATGTAAAGTTTTGTAATTAAAAATACTGTAGATTCAAAAAAATAAGAGTAATAAGAAATTATACAAAACATTGAAAAGGGTATGCTTTTCCCATCAGTGATGGCTATAGGGTTCTCATGGTAAATACTCGGGTCTGCAAAACAACTCAAACACTATTAAAGAAATCATGACTCAAAGGCCACTGTGGAAAAAATGATGGACACATCATGCACATGAAAGTGAGACTGTAAGAGCTGTGCAGAACTGGCCCCACCCCTCACCTAGACATCATAGGAGAGTTGGGTCCTGCCCCACATCTGCTGAAGCACTCAGGAGAGTAAGTAAGCCCTGCACCTCGCCTGGGCAGCACAAGAGAGCTGACCTTAATGACAGGGACATGGGTGAGCTGGCCTGAGAGTGTAAGTGTGAGAGCTGGCTTCTGCAACTTGTCTACCTAGCAGCAGAGTGGGTAATAGAGATGCTCTCCCCTACCCTTATCCCTCACAACCTACAGCAGACAGAGGACTGTCACTGGGGGTCATTAGAGCAGAAGAGCTGTCCCTGTCCCTCACCTGCTTGAAGCACTCAGGAGAGCAGGTCCTACACTTGACACTTAGGCAGCACAGAAAAGTTGGCCCTGGATGTGAGGATTGCAGAGCCAGTTCCAAGGGTGTGAGCACAGGAACATTGACCCTGCCTCTAGTCTGCTGGGCAGTGTCAGCAAGGGTGAGGGAGAGATGCCTTCCTCACCATCTATGGCAGATGGAGAGCTCGCCCTGGGGTCATGAGAAAGGGAAAATTAGCCAAGTCCCTCACTATTTGCAACAGTTGGGAGAGCAGGTCCCACACCTTGCCTGGGCTGCAAGATAGAGCTGGTCCTGGTTTCAGGGGATTGTGGGGTTGGGGGGGGAGTGCTGGTAAGCCAGCCCAGAGGGCGTGAAAGGAGGAGATCCAGCAAGCTGATGAGCTCGGATACTTTTAATTGGCCCACCTCAGCATCTACCTCATCAATGAACTACTGGAGCTCTGGTCCTAAAGATCCAAAACTAGCGGATCTCCATGACACAGGGCAGGAAAGAATACAAAGGAGGAGTTCCTTTGAGGTTCTAGTATTGATAGAGTAAACCAGACCAATAAGTCACTGCAATGAGCATTTGCAAGCAAAGAAATTGTGGACAAAAGGTATACTGTGGGGACACACTACAGGTTCCACAATGAGATTTTTTCTCTCTCTGTTGTGGGAGAGATTGCAAAGTTAGTGAGCAGTTACAGGGTGGGGTAGATGAGTGGGATTAGGGTACGTAGTGTGAAATTCACAAAGAACCAATAAAAAAATTAAAAAAAAACCCTTAAGAGCATCAGCATTCCTAAGATATCAATACTTTTCTCAATAACCAATCCTCCTTTACCTCAAAAGGAGATCATTTTCCTAATTATTTTGGTAGTAACACACAGTAAGTCAGTATTTAGCGCGTACGCATGACTATGTATCCTCTCAAAACATGTATTAGTAATCACTTAGATCTCAGTCCCTCTACTGCAGTTACCACAGAGTCTCTTTGTGGTGTTTTCTTGATTGGTAATAAGCTAAGAATCTCTTTGTCTGCTTCATAAATACTTAGATTTTCTTTATGAGGTGCTTCTCCAAGTCTCTTCCTTTTTCACTCAACTATCTATGATTAACAAGAGTACTCTGAGTCTTTAGGTTTGTCCCTTTTGTCTGCTAAATGTATTAAGAATTATCTCTATATTTTCCAATAGAAGCTTGTTTTTATAATGAATAATCAGTCTTTGTTTTCTGCATTGTGAAAAAAAAAGTACTTCTTTTCCGAATGAATTATCAGTTATTTCGTTATTAGTGAAAAATTCTTTACTCTGCTGTTATAATTTCTGTTCTAAAGCAAATGTCTATATACGCAAGGGTCCTTTCACAGGCTTCCTTTTTGCTTTTAACCCAGTATTTGTTATTTTATGGAATTAATCATTGCATATGCTTAAAAACATCTGATTCACCTGATATAACCCTTCCTCCAAAAAAAAAAGAACAAAATATAGAAAATAAAAGGTAGCAAGAAAACATAAGAACAGTCGATCAGTATGGAGACTCAGAAGTCAAGAGCTTAGATAGGTAAGTAGACAAAGCTATCACAACAGTTTAAGAGAGCAGGGAGGTGGTTTTGTAAGTGAAATGCTTTCTGTACAAGGATGCAGATCTGAGTTCAGGTCCACAACACTCATGTAAAAGCTAGGCATGGATGACAGCACACATCTGTAACCTGAGAACTAGGAAGCAATAGCAAGCAGAGTCCAGGGGCTATTGGACTAGTAAGAAATGGCAAGCTCCAGGTTCAAAGAGACACTAGCTTAAACAATAAGGTAAAGAGAAATCTAAGAGGACTACTGACGTCAGCCTTTGACCTCTATACATGCATATAAGCATCAACATCCCCACAAATATAATCATACACATACAAATCTCATCTCCTACACAAAATTAAAAAGATGATTACAAAGAAATTTAGTATGCTTGGAAAGGTATGGACTCAGGAGTTAGTAAAGTACTTATTTTGTAGGTGTAAGGACCTGAACTTGATCCCTACCACCCAAGTAAAAGGCCAGGCATGGTGTTCACATTGCTAATCCCAGAGCTGAGGAGGCATAAACAAGTGTATCTCTGAGGCTTAGTGAGTGACAGTCAGCCTAGTCTAACAGGTGAGCCACAGGTCTCAATGAAAGATAAAGTGAATAGATGTCTCATAAGAAATGACACCCAAGACTGACCAATGATATCTACTCACATATGCACATGTGCATACATACCAGCATACACATGCATGAAGGAGAAACAGAAGAAAAACTTGGAAGAAAAAACTAACTATAGTAATAACTTCGAAATCATCTTGGATGGTATATACTTCTGGAGTAAAACAGTGATCTTAGACTCATATATTTGCCATACAAATAAATCACAGAAAGAAAGAAAACTGAAAATAAGAGATGAGTGGTGTTATCAATGGCAAAGAAGACAATTCAAATACATTAGCACATGCAAGGAAAAGACTAGAATAAATGGAATATTTTTAAAAAATTAGTAGCCAAAACAATTCTACATTAAAAAAAAAAACTAAGCAAAGTCATCTCAAAGAAAACCATCCAAGATACAATACAATCAAATTACTAAACCTCAGTAATAGTCTCCCCTACCCTTTTGAGACAGGGTATGCTTGAAACTCACTATGTATTTCAAGTTGACCTCAAACTCAAAGCAGTCTTCCTGCCTCAGCCTTCTGAGATCTGGAATTACAGCCATGTGCCACCACATCTCTCTTTTTAAGCCTTAAAAGAGGCTATAGCAATGGCTGGCTCAGGGGTTAAGAGGAATGAATGTTCTTGCAAAGAACCTGAGCTGGGTTTGGTTCCCAACATATGGCAGCTTAAAATCATACCTAATTCAGTTCCAGGAGATCTGGTGCCCTCTTCTGGCATCCATCAACATCAGGTACACATGCAGTATACTTACATATCCCAAGTAAAACACTCAAAATAAAAATACAAGTCTTACAAACAGCCAAAAGGGGGAAAAAAAAAAAAGGTTGCACATAAAAAGAATAACAAAATTTCTGTCAGGAACTACAGAAATTATTTCTGTAACTATTTTATAACCTATTACAGAGAAGAAAGATATTTTATAGAAAAAAGAGCCAAGTCCTCATAAAAGACACTAAACGGTCATATGTATCCAATAATAGAGCTTCAAAATACATGAACCAAGAAGTGAAACAGAAATAAATCCATTTATTATGTTCAATTATTAAAACAATCAGAACGTCAAGATGTATGCTTAAAGTGTTAAAAAAGAAAACAACTCAAGTAATTTGACCTATCAATTTTAGAAATTTCTACTCAAACACATTCTTCTTGGCACACATTAAAACAATCACCAACACAGTCCATTTTCTATGCCTTCTCATAAATGTCAAAAAGTTCAAAAAATGTCAAACAATGTATGTTCTAATTGAATCACTGCTTTGTAAAAGAAATACATCTGGAAATTTACATAAATATCTGGAAAGTAAATAGAAAAATTTCACAATGGAAAATTCATGTTATAATTCAATGTAAATAACCATGTGACACAAGGAAGAATATGAAAACAAAGAAACTCAAGATTAAATGTGTATTCATACACAAGCATGCTCTGTCCTTCTCAATACCTATTCTTCTTTTTGGTTAAAAAAGGATTTATATATTTTATGTATGTGAGTACACTGTAGCTGTCTTCAGACACACCAGAAGAGGGCATCAGATCCCATTACAGATGGTTGTGAGCCACCATGTGGTTGCTGGGAATTGAACTCGGGTCTGAAAGAGCAGTCAGTATTCTTAACCACTGAGCCATCTCTCCAGCTCCCTCAATGCCTATTCTTAAACCTAAATTAAAACCTTTATATGGGCTAGAGGATTAGCTAGGTGATAGAGCAGCTGCCTAACATGAACAAGGGCTAAGTTTAATCCCTAGCACTCTTAATCTTTTCTAAACTCCAACTTTCCTTTAAGAAAAAAAATTTAGAGAGGAACTTGAATACTTCGCAAGCATTCCCAGAAAGAAAGACCTGCATTAATCTGATCTTAAAAAACAAACAAACAAACAAAAACAAAAAAACAGAAAGAGAATAGGAGCTGGAGGACCAGCTCAGAGGCTAAGTACTTGTTCTGAAATCATGAGGACTGGCATTTGAAACCTAGCATCTATAGAGGAAGCATCATCATGAAGTAAAAAGTAGGACTGATGAAGCTTGCTACCTTAAGCTAGCCACACATTCAGGGGAGAGACTTGCCTCAAATGAATAAACATAAACTGACAGAGGAGGCCATCTGGTGGCCTTTTCTGGCCTCTGCTTAGGCACACAGGTATACACACACACACACACACACACACACACACACACACACACACACACAATCAGTCTTTAAAAAAAATTACAAAAAAAAATATCTCTACAAACCAAGGGGTCTTTTATACACACAAAAGAAACCAGGTGGTAGGGTAGCATGCCTTTAGTTCCAGCACTCTGAGGCACAGGCAGGGGGAATCTCTGTGAGTTCAAGTCCAGCCTGGTCTACAGAGCAAGTTCCACAACAGCCATGATTACACAGAGAAGCCCAGGTTTTTTGTCTTGAAAGACAAATACACACACACACACACACACACACACACACACACACACATATAATATCCTGGGGATAATATCTGGGGGAGGGGGTGCTGGCAGGAAGGGAAATCAAAATGTAATCAAGACTGTAATACAGGAGAGAAAAATAAAAGTAAATAAACACAAAAAAGAGTTGAATTTTAAAAATGGATACAGTAATATACAAAGATAACCAAACCAGGATTACCTCAAAAACCTCATGACTACTTGTTTAATGTTCTAAAATTAATGTAGCTGACAACCACACTGAAATATTTGAAAAGAAATAAGAAATAAAAACATCATCTCAATAAATTAAAAAACAACAACAAAAACCCACAGCTAACAAAATTCTACCACCCATTCACAATAAAGAAAGAATGATCAACAGAAGCTGGTAAAAAGGCTGAAGGTGTTCAACATATGACCAGGAATAGTTCTTACTATCTCTATTCAACACCTCACTGGGATAAGGTTAGTCAACCAAATAAAGAATGCAAAAGAAAGAGATATATTAATTTGATTTCAAGCAATAATCTTGACCATAGAAAAGATGATATACACAAAATATCTGAAGGAATCTAAAGCATTACTAGCGCCAAGGTCACAGATCGGACAAATTACAAAATCTTACACAGGTATCAAGTGTGGGTCACTGTTATTAGCAGCAAACTGTTAAAAACTAACACTAACATAAAAAATGATTAGAGATTAATGAAATAAATAGGTTTAAGACCTTTGCATTGAAAACCACAAAATACTGTTGATAAAGACTTTAAAAGGGACTGGAGAGATGGCTCAGTGGTTAAGAGCACTGACTGCTCTTCCAGAGGTCCTGAGTTCAAATCCCAGCAACCACATGGTGGCTCACAACCATCCATAATGGGATCTGATGCCCTCTTCTGGTGTGTCTGAAGACAGCTACAGTGTACTCATAAATAAAATAAACAAATCTTAAAAAAAAAAAAAAAAAAGACTTTAAAAGAAGACTTAAATGGGAAAGGATACCATTTAGAAGACTCAATATCATTAGAATGTCAATTCTTCCTAAATTGATCCATAGAGTAAAAGTACTCATAATCAAAATCCCATTACTTGTTTTTAGCAACTGATGAGCCAACGCTAAACCAGAGAGAGAGAGAGAGAGAGAGAGAGAGAGAGAGAGAGAGAGAGAGAGAAACAGGAAAGACCAGAGTAGATGAAATGATTTTGAAATCAAATAGCAAAGCTGAGAAGTAATACTACTTTTTTCTTGTTGTTTGTTTGTTTATTTTGAGACACGGTCTCACTATGTAGCCCTGGTTATAGACCAGGCTGGCCTAGAACTCACAGAAGTCCACTGGTGTCTAACTCCTGAGTACTGGTATTAAAGGCATGTGCCACTACCCCCAGGTAATATTACTTGATTTAATAATTACTACCAAGCTACAATAATTAAGATAATGCAGTGTTATCTTAAGAATAACAAATCAACAGAACAGAGCAAAATCCAGAACAAGCCCACAAATGGTGACCTGATTTTTATCAAAGACTCCAAAATAATTCAACAGGAGAAAAAGGTCTTTCTTTTAAAAGCTGCCAGAAAAAATATTGTACCCATATTCAAGAAAATGAACCCCAACCTTTAACTCACACTATATACAAAAAGAACTCAAATGATTACAAACCTAAATATGACAGTTCAATAATGTTCTAAGGTATGAGGGGAGAAAACAGTTTTAAAACTTTTGTCAGTCCCCATGAAACACCTCTAATTTCTATCCATAATTAGAGGAAAGATTCCTAATCTGAGGCTCTTAAGTATATGTATCTTTAAAGCATTTCCCATGTAATAAATATTTTAGTAACTCCCAAGCAAGCCTAATTCAAATACAGCCCATTAAGCCACAGAAATATAGCTATAAATAAGATGCTCTGCCTATGCGTACTCATGGAGGAAGCAGCAGACCACTAACTGTAACTTAAATAAGACTTGAATCATTAAAAAAAACAAAAAACAAACAAAAAAACCCTTAAGAAGACTGTTAAATAGCAAAAGTACTCTCTTTAAGACAAGGCCTCATTGTGTAGACAATACTGGCAAGTTTCTTCTGATCCTCTTGCCTCAGCTTCCCAAGAGGTAGTATTAAGGTATGTCACTATGCCCAATGGCAAAAGTATTCTTGAATGACAAGGGGAAAAATACCCAAAGAAACAATAACAACAAAGCCCACAAACATACCTTCCCTGAGATTTTACTAATGTCACTATCAGATTCAATCCCTATTAATGTTTCTAAAGCACTTAGTTTTAAATAATATAATAGTAACATAATTTATGTCTCTCCTACCTTAAATAAAAAGTAAAGTTCAGATGAAGTTTTCCTTATGAAAGTTCTGAGGACCACCATCTTACTAGTTTATTGTAAGCACTTACCTAGGCTGATGTGATCAAGGTAACTTAATCTATACCTTTGTAAACATGGGCTCAAGAAGGCAACAACTTCAAATCCTCACAAAATACTCAGTCTTCTAAACAACCTCTTAAAATGTGTTCTCTTTTTCTCTTTGACCTTCACTTCTGAGGCATGGCTAGACTTCCTTTTTGACTTTTTGAAAATCTTCCCTTAGATTATTTAATTTATGTCCTTTAATTTTACATTATTTTTCTATTTCTTATTTATTATCACCAGAAACTGCTATGTTCTAATGAAGATTGAAATTTTCCAATGAAGATTAACATATTAATTAACATTTTACATCAAAGTACAGGAGGTGAAAAGTTTAAGGTTATCTTAGGAAGGCCAGATAAAATAACAAAACTTGATAATATACGTTCAATATTATACACTTCAGTGAGATCTTAACAAATTTCCTCAATTGATCTTAAGTAATCCCCCAGATAAACACTAAAATTACTGTCATCTAAGGTCACAAAAATAGCTTAATTTTTAGGAAATGTTTCACTATGGTTACATTTCCTAACATGGTAAAAGGAAAAATGTCAATTACTCTTACATTTGATCCTTCAGAAAATTCTTCTTTGTTCCTTTTCCACAAGATGCAATTCCTTAAGGAAGAAAAAAAGGATAAAGAAAGGAGCTGCGTTATTATCTTGACTCTCAGATAATTTATTATTATAAAAGTATAATACTCAATACCATTCATGGTAGGTAGCTCCAAAAATACTTGAAGAATGATACAAGTTCAATTGGCAAAAGGGATGTATTTTGCTTGGCCAATAAAATGCCCACCAATAAAGTGTATAATGTCATACCCTTTTTCACAAAACATGGATAAAATGTTTAGTAATAAATGCAATATGAGATTCAAAACTGGAGTCCTAGGTCCTATTTTCCTATTCTCTATATCACATGGCATCCTTATTCTTCAAGTAGTATAAAATAGCTCAAAATATTGCATTATGTTTTAAAAAGAAAACACACTAATGGCAATGATTTGCATTCTCCTAAAATGTGTCTGTGCTCCAATAAGAGATGCATACTTAGACTTTCACCAGCTGGCTTCTAAAGCAAGCAAATAATAATAATAATAATAATAATAATAATAAGATAATGAATCTAGAAGGGCAAAAATGAATAGAAAACATCACTTTAACAATTCAGCTCTACTGAGAAAACCACCCAATGTATCAAGTGCATAAAGAACATCATGCCTGGAGACATCTGAGTAAAAGGTAAAAATAGTTAAATCATACCCCACTTCTAACTTCAACTAACCAGGACCAACACCAGTGTTAACACAATGATTCAGAAAGGCAATTCAGGTAATACAACTAATCTCCAAGTAAATCTGCTTTATCAAATGAAAATGGATCATGTCTCTGAAGAAATCAAGTGTTAAGTCTCTAATCTAGCAGTTTTAATTGTTATGAGCTCATAATTTTTGTTTCTAAAGGGCACATCCTTTAAAGGAATTACACAAACTGTCAAATACTGTTTTTACATTCACAAATTAAATATTAAACATCAGAAATTAAAAGATACACAAAGTAGCCACTTTTTCTTCTTAAAAGTAGTAAGAAGCTTGTTTTTAAGAGATACTGTAGGCTTTTAACCTAATTGTATTAAAATATCGAAAATAAATACATCAAATTTAATCCAGTAATTTAGAGTACTATTTTTATGGGTCCTCCATCTAAATAGTTATTTCTAGTATTTGCTTTGTGTATCACAGTGGACATAATGGTTTAGCAGACTTCTTTATGGTAAGTAACTGATTAAGTGGAAATTTAATACAGCATGATGTGTGTTCGTGTGTGTGTGTGTGTGTGCGTGCGCATACACATACACATGCACACACATAAATTTGCTCTTCAATTTTATAGAAAAGTCATTATTACTCATGTTTTGATCATAATTCTTAAATAATTTCCAAAAGGCAATATTAAAACCCAAGCTTTTATTATTCTTTTATAATGATCCATGATGAAACACACTTTCAAAAACTAACTTCAAATTTTAATTTAGTGTTGCAGATAGTTATACAATATCTAACTGAACCCCCAAAACTCACTGCCACATGCAGCTGAGAATAAAATACCTGCATTCTGTAGTTCCTAGCCCTATGCCCCTCTACTATCCATTTATCTATATTGTCCTTAATTGGGACTACATATATTGCCTAAACAATCAAGCTCTGTAACTTTACACACTTACCTCTTCCAGGAAACGACCTTCTTAAATATTCAGTTCAATATGTACCATCAGCCAGGCCAACCCCAGGAAACCTTACAATTACCATCACTTCAAATGAGCAAAAGCACTACAGTTTTGCAAGTATAAACCTCTCCTACTATACTGTACATGCATTTTTAAAGATCTTTGCATACCACTCATTTTTTATATCTTCAGTAGTTAAGTCAATATCTGGCACACAATTCAGAGTCTATTTACTTTTACTCTAATATAGTCCACATTTTTCCACATTCTAGGGATAAATCCCTACCTTTATTTCTCACCTCAAAGAACTTGTATCCTAGTGAAAAAGAACTTAAGATAGATAAGGATTAAATATGGTAGGTTAATGGAAAACCCTAAATAAGAAAATGATAGCAGGGAAGGAAGTACTATTAGAGGGAAGAAACTGAAATTACAGAGAAGATGCTCAGAGAAGGTCCAATACAACAATTCCAACACAGTACGTGTTTCGGTACATCAGTACACTAATTACTTGACATATATTAACTGATAAATGCCCAAAAAAGTCATTAGTGTCCTATTTTTATCCTTAACAGGAAATGACATAATAAAGAAGCAACTTTTAAAGTCATACAACTAGTACGGTGGTGAAGCCGAGGTGAACATCCAGAGACAATTTCAATAGCCAAGTAAAACCACATTTCAGTTAATGCCTTAGCTAAATAAAGTGAAGAAATTCAAATTGTTCAAGATAATATAGGCTAATGACATGAATACGAATGACACTGTGATATACCAAGAAATAAATATGTGATCTCTGTTCTTTGTTCCTCGCTGTTAGCCTAAAGTTTCCCTTCTTGGAATCTCTAGAGTGGTAATGATCTCTCTTTAATATGAGATGACTGGTGACTTGGAGATCCTTAGATAGGAACAAATGTGACTGGTCCCCCAAAACAAACCAAATCATGATTAAAATTATCATAAAATATACTCCAACTTGATTTTTCAGCCCATCTTACCAACATCTAAGTAGAAAAAGGCTAATGGATGAGTTGGTCACCAACAGCTAAGATGTAATAAGTCATACCTAAGTAATGAAATCTTCTAAAAACTCAAAGGACAGACTACTAGATGTCTGGAGGATAGTATGTACAGACAGACAGCTTCCTATGCCTATCCATATACCTTGGTCTCTCTCTCTCTGGCAGTTCATTGTATTCTCTGCAATATTCTTTATTACACCCTTCACAGATTAGCATCCAATTCAAATATTCAAAATTAGACATTCTGAGTACTGACATGACTCCAGAAGCAGAAAATTCCATACTTAGTCTTCATATTGGTTGAATTAATACCTAGTCTTCCTATTAATTGAATTAATAACATATGTATATACAAAATATTATATAAAATTGTATATAAGGTATATATCAAACAGAACTAACTTCTATGTTCAGAATAGTATCTCATTTCACAAAGATACTGCCTTATTTTTATGAAAGCATCATGAAATCTTTAAAAATCTAAAATCTGAAATGCTTGATATAAAATATTCAACATACAACAGGTAAACAAAGAGAAAGTACCCTCTGAGTTCTATGGGCTACTCTAGCAAATCAATCAAACCTATGATAAGGCTCTGGTAATCCATGCTTTATAGCCAGTTGTTCCGAAGTGAAGACCACAGCTGGGCATGGTAAAGCATGCCCTTAATCTCAGCATTGGGGAGGCAGAGGCAGGCAGATCTCTGTGAGCTCAAGGTCAGTCTGGTCTATACAGTTCAAAGGACAACTAGACTCTGTTACAGAAAATCCCTTTCACAAGAAAGGGGGGGTGGGAAGGAAGGAGGGAAGAAAATAGAGAGACAGAGAGACAGAGAAACAGGGAAACTGCACAAGTAAGCACAGAATCTAGAACTTGCAGCAAGCATCTAAATAGGGCTTAAATAGGTCTAAGCCTGCAAAGGGTAGAATAGAGTGTCAGAAATAAATTTAATTAGGTCATCCACCTGGTTTCCACTGGAGAAAGTGATTGCAGGAGATGGACTATTATCAGGAATAAAAGGACACTTCATAATCCTTAATGTTGGCTTTTCAAAAATACAAAATAATTATAAATGTTTATGTAGCAAGTTACAACATACAGGAAGCAAGCATTACAAGACCAAACAAAAAGTAGATAAATCACAATTATACTTCAAGATTCAAAAATCTCTTAACAACAGTAAATTAACAGACAGAAAACTCAGTAAAGACATCTAACTCATGACAAATACTATAAACCAACTTGGATTAACTATGCACTACATTCAACCACATAAAAAAGCATATTTAAGTGTATATACCTTCTGGCACA
Source organism: Grammomys surdaster (assembly GCF_004785775.1). Lineage (NCBI taxonomy): Eukaryota > Metazoa > Chordata > Mammalia > Rodentia > Muridae > Grammomys > Grammomys surdaster. The sequence continues at coordinate 8,009,548 of NW_021604712.1, read as the reverse complement.
TTCAACATAAACACATACAAAACTACAAATGTGTAAGGAGTGAATTCACATAGAAAATGATTTCTGACTACAAAGTAAAGATTAATAAAAAATCACTTGCAATTTTCCAAATATTTATAAGTATGCACGGTTCTAAGCAATATACAACTCAAAGAATCATAAGAAAAACTTTAAATATACTAAGTGATAACTAAATTATCAGATTATAAAGTAAAGCTAAATACATTTGGAAATTTACAACTCTTGAGTGCTGTTAGAAAAGAACTAAGTTTTAAGAAAAACAATATATTAAACTTAAAGCAGAACTAAGGAAATAACAATAAGAGTACGTAAAGACATACATATTATGTACAGAAAGAAATAAATGTCAAGCCACTCAAACAAAGGTGACTAGTTCTTTGAGAACTCCTAGCTAGCCTAGTTAAGAAAAAGAAGAAAACAAACTATTATTTTTTTCAAAAAGCATATTGCGGCAAATGCTTCAAACATGAAACAACTTGGTGCCAGTAAATTTGACAACTTAAATGAAGCAGAGAAAATTCCTTGAAACATACAGATTATCACAGCAAACAAACTATATATTAACACCAAGTCTAATAAAAAAATTAAAATCATAATCAAAAGGCTCTGAATTTACTACAGAGAAAATTCCAGATCCAAATGGGCCCAGTAAATTCATTAGTGAATTATTTAAACATCTAAAGATTTCTGAGGTAGAAACTTCTTTGTAAAGTTATGGCGAACAATGGTTCGCTGGGGCACACAGGTGAAAGGATGTATTATTAAAGCAAGCACGTGAAAAATGTTTTCCTGAAGCAGACACAGGTGAAAGGATGTTTTGCTGGAGCAGACACAGGAAAGAATGTTTTCCTGAAGCAGACGTAGGTGAAAGGATGTTTTGATATAGCAAACACATGAAAGGAACCATGATGAAGGAATATAACTATGACCCCACAAATAGTGGGAGATGAGCACTGAGCATTGCTTTGGTTTGTTCCGCCTCCCTATTCTTCACTAATGACAATTAGCATTGTTGAGTTCAACTTGTGATGCACCATTGAGAGAGAACTTTTTGTGAGGTTCCTGTGGCAGTTGTCACTTCTACGGCCTCGCCTCAGGCCAGTTGCCGAGCCCTGCAGTTCCTTCAGGATTTTGAACTATAGCTCCTGGTTCATGCCTGATGTTGCCTGCCTAGAGGACTAGACAGCAGCTGCTGACTCACACTGGATGTTCACCACGGGACTGAACTGCTGAGAGAGAAGATCGAGCTCACCCCCAAAGAACTATTGCTGAACAGGTCCACTTCCCCCACGTCCTAATAACTCTTCTTTTCCACTACCCCTGCTGGGTGGTAGGCTAGACGAGAGGTTGAATCCTTATTAAAAGTAGGTAGTAAAAGACTTATGCTTACAGATTTCATGTCAGTATTATACCTCTTTTAGGGAAAAAAAAAAAAAAGAGGAAATGGCTCTTTAATCTATTGAAGACCAACACAAATACCCCTCATATAAAAATGAAGCAAAGAGACACAAGAAAAAGAAACTATATACTAATATTACTAGTGCATACATATGCAAAGGTTTTTTTTACAAAATTATCAAGCCAAATCTATCAATATATAAAAAGGAACATAACACAACTGAGGTTGTCTCAAGAAAACAAGGTTGGTTCAATAGTCAAAAAGAAATGTAACTCACTATATTAACATTCTAGGGAAAAAATTTAAAAACCATTATAGGAAAACTATGCATTCACTTAATTTTAATGAATGTATTGAAAGCTATGTATTCACAACAAAACACCCACTCATAAAGGAAGGTGTGGAAATCTCATCAACTAGAGATGTAGTGGTAACTTCTTCAATCCAGAAAGGGCATCTACAGAAAACCTACACTTTACCATCCTTGATGGACCTCCCCCTTTAAGATTAGCAAAAAAAAGCAGTAATGGTCACTCATCATTTCTAGTCACCATTTTGTGGGTGTCCTAACCAATGCAATTAGTGCAAGGAAAACACACCCAGACTGTACAATAGCTTCTCTACACACCTAACATGACAACACATATGGAAAATGCTCAGAGTATAATAAAGTGACTAAAGCTAAAAGGTGAGTCTTGCAAGAGTAGGACATAAGTAAGCCCTAAACTATTTGCATTTTATATACTAATAATGGCAAATACAAATTTGAATTTTTAAAATTTTGTATTATTTATATTTATTATTTATGTACATATAAAGCTGTTTAAGATTTAATTATTTTTAATTATATGTATGTGTCTGCCTGTAGGTTTTTGCAGGAAAGCAAAGGTGCCAGTGAAGGCCAGAACATTGAAGCTGGAGTTACCAGTGGCTGTAAGCCACCCAGTATAGATGCTGGGAACCCATACTTGGATTGTCTTCAAAAACAATGTATGCTCTTAATCCTCTGAGCCATCTTTCCAGGCCCAAATTTAAAAATTTTAAATGTCATTTATTTGGGCTCAAAACCATATTTAGAGATAAATTTAACAACACATGTAAGACTAACATGGGAAATACTAAGAAGCAGAAAAAGAAATTAAGTTAGTTCTAAAATAATGGAGATGTCATGTTCATTCATCTGAATTCTCAAAACTGGTACGACACTGACTTTCCCCAAATTACCAACGATTCAACACAGTTACAATCAAAATCCCAACAACCATGCTTATAAAAACTGACCTGGGTGGGGCAGTGGTGATGCATGCCTCTAATCCCAGCACTCAGAAGGCAGGAGAATCTGTGAATTCAAGACCAGCATGGTCTAGACCATGAGTTCCAGTACAGCAAGAAACCATGTCTCTGGGGCAGTGAGGGACAAAACAACACAAAGCAAAACAAAACCAAAACTGACACAGAGCTGAACACAGCATTTGGGAAGCAGCAAGAGAATTTCTATGGGCTAAGGGCATTAAAGGGGACTAAGACAGGCCTCGTCTCAACAACTGACACAGCAATTCAAAACTGGTAAACAAATGCCATGGTTTGAATGCAGTATGTCCTCCACAGGCTCATGCGTTTTAACACTTGGCCCCCAGCTAGTAGCACTGTTTTAGGAGGTTGTGGAACATTTGAAAAGTAAGGCTTAAAGGGAGGAAGTGAGCCTGATCTCCCCAGAAGTAGGCAAGCAGCCTCATATTCTTAACACCACAGCTAAGAGTCACTCTGGCCACCACACTTTCCACACCACTGGAACAAAAACCCTGACCCAAAACAAATCCTTCCTCTCCTGTGTTGTTTTTGCGAGTTCCTAGGTCAGAGTTAAAAACAATATAACCACTAAAACAATTTTACGAATAAACACAAAGATAGGTGGACCTACGCTACCTGATTTTAGGACACTGTAATACAGCATGGTCTTGTAATTAAACACACACATACAATTCAGTGTAAAACAGTAAATGTAGAATCACATACAGACACACAGACACACGCACACGCACACACACACATACACACACATGATATTCAACAAAGGTACTAGGAAAGGAAAAGTCTCAGCAACAATGATCCCTGGACACACAGACAACAATATCATTTACAAACACTGACTCAAAACGAATCATAGGCTTATATATAAAAGGTAGACAATAATACTTCCAAAATAAACACAGGACAAAAATTCTAGTAACTAGAGGGCAGTGTGATGGCTCATCACTTAAAGGCTCTTTGCTGCCAAGCCTGACAACATGAGTCCAATAAGGCAGAAAGAGAGAACCAACTCCTGCAGGTTGCCCACTGCTGTGCGCGCGCACTCATGTGTGTGCATGTGTGTGGGTATGTGTAAGGATAAATTAAAGTAAAAACGGTATATATTTCACACACCTTAATTTTTTTTAATTCTGCTAAAAGACATAGGTGTGTCAAATAATGTACAAAAACCAGGTACCCTAAATGAAAACACTGACAAAGATAAATAAACCAAACTTCAAACCTGCTCTTTGAAATAAATCATTTAAAAAAAAACCTCATAATACAACACAGACAACTCAAAAAAAAAAAAAAAGGCTTCTTATCAGGAACTGTTCTTGTTTCTTTTTGACTTTCTTGTTTGTTATGTGATAGGGTCTCACTATGTGGCCCAAGCTTGCCTTGAGTAATCCATCTAACTCAGCCTCCAGAGCAGGTGTGTGCCAAGCCCAGTCTATCATGAAACTATAAAGATCTCTTATATAAAAACACAAAGAAACCAATTTAAAATAGGCAAATGATTTGAGACATTTCACCAAAACCATGAATAGGCAGCAAGTAAATGAAAAATGTTAAATACTATTAGTCATTAAGGATGTGCAATTTTAAGTTACAGCATGATGAAGAGGTGTTCATTAAAGCAGTTCAGCTTTAAAAACCGACAACGCGTGTTGGTAAAAATGATGGAGAAGCCAGAACTTTCACTCATGCTGGTGAGATGGTAAAACCACACAACTGCACTGCAAAACAGCTGTGTGACCAGGAATCCTACTTCATGGTATTTTCCCAAGAAAGCAAAAGCATGTATCTGCATTAAAAACTTGTGTTTGTTAAAATGTTCAGGCTTTATTCATAATTCAGCTTCAAACTTGAAACAACCAAAATATCTACCAAAAGTGAATGTAGAAAACGAAACCTACACAAAATGGAACATATATCTTATAGACAATAAGCATGGATAAATCAGAAAAGTAATCCGATGAGGGTGGGAAGAAGCAGGTACTTGTAGAAGTCTAATCTGTGACTTCAATAAATACCAGGAGAATTATGAATGTGGCCCAACACACTGGCAAATGACATACAAGTAATTAGCCCCTACAAGAGTATGTATTATTTGATTTCATTTAAAACTTTCAAAAGTTTGGGCTACCAACAAAGAACACTCATGATGTACAACTTACTCATCATGAAAGCCACTCATCTCTGAAAAAATATTTTAAAAATTGGGCTAGAGAGATGGCTCAGCGGCTAAGAGCACTGACTGCTCTTCCAGAGGTCCTGAGTTCAATTCCCAGCAACCACATGGTGGCTGACAACCATCTGTAATGGGATCTGATGCCCTCTTCTGGTGTGTCTGAAGACAGCTACAGTGTACTCATATAAATAAAATAAATAATATTTTAAAAAATTATTTAAAAAATTAAAGAAAATACTACCTAATAAAGGTGTGTTCTAGGTAAAGAGATCAAGAAGATGGTAGAATAGAGGGAAGAATGAAAAAAAGAGTCCTTGACTATGCCTTCTACTTCAATGATACATATATCTATTGCTATCAAACAAAAAATGAGCCTAGCACTATGCTGTGTAAAAAGTAGCCCTAAACACTGATCGTTAAGAAACAAGGCTCTGCTGATATAAAAGGACAAGTGTTAGTGTCTTTATTCATTATGAGCATATTAAAGAAGACTCAACCACTTCCAATTCAATTTCTTCACCCTAAGAAGAAAATCCAATACTCAAAATCCAGGCCATTTACAGTCTGGCCTCAAACTTTGACTACCTTAAGCTCTTTTTATTTCTAGTCAAAACATGTACTCTGTACACCTCTAACTTTTTTACTCTTTCAATTAATTTACTTAAAATCTTTCTATGCAAAAATGCCTTTATACATGTTTAATTTTTAAAACAATTTCTCTCTAGCTCAGATACCAGGCATCATGAAGCATCTGCCATCACCTGCACGTCCCTCCTTCCTGAACTCTGTGGCCCATCACTATGTCTAAAAATTACATGACATTTATCAATAAATCATGATAATTAATAGACGTTATCCTTCCCAAGCCACTACCTCTTAGTAGCAAAGAACTCCTTCATATATGTTTCTATTCTAAATCAACATAGAAAGGGGTAAAGAATAGAACCCATAAAAGGAGATAGGGTTCAGGGAACAAGATTAAAATAAATTACCTTGGGGAGCTTCAGACTTCAGTCAAAATAAAAGAAGTTTGGGGCAGGGGCTCAATAAAAAGTATTAATTTTGGCAAGTGAACAGTAAGGAAGAAATAAATCCAAGATATGCCTTTTCCAGTAACATGGATCTGGAACTAGGCACTAGAGCTGAATTCCACTCCATATATCACATGTCCCAACCGTCCGCAAAGACTGTGCCCAAACTGCCGAAGAACTGGTAAGCACATCTCACAAGAATGCCTGTTCAGTGCACAGACATAAGGCCTGCTTAATACGGAAACCATGAAAAAGAAATGAAAGCTATGACGTTCCAATGACATTTAAATAGTATTCAAAGGCCAGGTGGAGAACTCTTAAATAGTCATTACAGCAAAAGGTTTTAATTCATGTCATAGATTAGAAACAACATACAATGATCAAGACCATAAAACTGAAACAAACAAACAAACAAACAAACAAAGGTGGAAGGAACAGTATAACTTGATTTCCAAGGATTAACATCAGAAGTTACCTTTTCAGAAAATGCCACAGAAAAGATTGCTATCAGAATAAAAAGTACCATGCAGAACCCTTGGCTGAATAGAGTAAGCCCTATAACTCACATTTTAGTAAAAACAAGGCATTCTCAATTTATATTAATGGACATAAGCCTATAAATTAACAACACTGCTTCAGGAAAAAAAGCATTATGATTCTAACAATAATCCAGAACTAGCATGCATACTATGAGAAAGAGGCAAGAATAGTTAGTGTTCATTTGTTTATTTCTACTCCAAAACATTCTAGAGTCACTAGCTAGCTCATCAGTGGAAGGTGAAAGCCATAGTGTTAGTCCCTAACTAAAAGCTTTATAGCAGCTGACAGATTAAGTCCATTGACCCTCTACTTGAAGTAAAGGTTCAGAGTGCAATGGCGGCAGTATAACTTACTCTAACACAGTCCACTTAACTGTTTTTAATGGAAAGGAAAACCACACACTATAACCTGAAGACAAAGGATGATGTTACTGCAGAACATCTGTGAATGAAGGCTGTGTAACCAAGACCTTACACTTGATTTCTGGAGCTGCTACACACTGCTAACATAAGGCTTTGTAGAAAAGAGGCTAGCAAAGGAGTCTGAGGGCCATTCTGAAAGAACAGCAAAAACACAAAAGGCATTATAAATCTTTTAAGTATTGGAAGAGTGTCTAGGCAGATTAGAACACGTATGGAAGAATTTCAAAATCCTGGTGTTATGAAGAAACAGGAGTAACTTAAGAAATCTAGGTGCCGTGTAAAAGGAAACTCTGAAACACAGTTCCCAGAGGGATAGGGCAAAATCTAGGGGGAAAATATCATTGACAATTGTATAATAAAACAAAATAGAAAATGGGAAAATGTATGGCTGTAAAAGAAAAAAAGAATCATGAAGCTGAGATTCTTTAACCCTTCTCCAACCATTAAAACACACACAAAAAAAATATTTAATTACTTACAATTAACAAAACAGTCCACATTTACAGTAGAGGAAATTATTAACTTATGAGCACTGTATATTCTCTCAAAACATGAAAAAAATTAAAATCCAGAAAAAAAGAGAAAACAGAAATTGATATATATCAAATGGGGAATACCTTCTCAACCCAAAACAATCACCTCAGAGAAGGAAAAAGTGATTAAGCCATTACCTGAAAGAACTGAGATAAGCAAGCCACCCTGAATCAGAACTCTAAAATTTAAAACAAATAGATAAAATACACAAAGAAATAAAGTGATAGCTAAATTTAGGCTGAAAACAGAGGAGAGATGCAAATCATTACAGAAATATAGCACAAACAGCAAGATATCTCTAACTCAACAGAGATACAATAGTTTACTGCACATCTTTTGTTTTTCTTTTTGAGGTAGGGATTCTCTGTGTAACAGCCTTGACTGTCTTCTGTAGACCAGGATGGCCTCAAACTCAGAGATCCACCTGTTTCTGCCTACTGGGTGCTGGGTTAAAAGGTGCAAGCCACCACTGTCTGGCATGATCTAGGTTAATGCTGTTCTCTTAAACAAGAAGTCAAGGCTCTCCAGAAAAGATGATTCTAGAGTTGAGATGGAGAGATGTATGTATGTATAAATGTATAGATATATGGATGGATGGATGGACGGACGGACGGACGGACGGACAGACGGACAGAAATAATGATCCTGAGTTTCTTGTAAGAAAAGTTCAAAAATGATAGGGGGTAGGTCAGAAAGGCACAGGAGCAGGGGAAGAACTTCCTAGTGGTCAAACCAGAGCAATCTGAGCAACATAATCTATAGTAACACCCACTATGACCTACAAAATAACATGGACATCTTTGAGTCTTTACTGATAAAAGTGAATCAACATGGAAGTGAAGGAACGCCTCTTCATTACAGAAGACTGTCAATTAATAAAAGGTTAAGGGTCAAAGAAACTACAAAATCACCACTAGGTAAATTCTACAGTGGTAAATAATGCTGTAAGTCCAACTGATAGATGCTAAAATAAATGGATGAGTGTAAAGAGATACTGGAAATTATCAGATCCTCAAAAAAAATTTCCCTAAAGATATATGTCAATTATAAAGAGGAAAAACTCTGACTTCATAGAGAAGACAGCAGATACCTCCTTAATTAAGGAAACAGATTAACATCAGTAATAAGACACCGACATTATATTCTCCAGATACAAAACATACCTCCTGATAGAAAGCCATTATTCATGTCACCATAACCACCACCTTCTAATGCTGGGAATCAAACCTAGAGTTTTATACATACTACCATAGGGCTCTAGACCAGTCCCTCACAAGCATTACCCTTTTGACTAATTTCTTCCCAAGCTTAAGATGTTTCGATTTTCAATGGATAAAATACAAATGCCTTACTTAACAAAGTTTAAGGTTTTCCATAATCTGGTCCCTATTTAACCTGATCTTCCACTACTATCTGTGCATGTCCTCTCTTCCACTTCCACTTTGCTTCTTTAAAGCAATCTGAGCTTCTGCCCCTCACATTTTTTGTTTTGTTTTTCTTGAAAGATGGTCTATCTTCATTTATTTAAAGGATTTATATGGGTGGGGCCTTGTGTTTTGTACTTCTTTGGGTCTTGTTTAGACAGCCATGTTGCTAAGGTATCACAGGTTTACCTTCCCTGTTACTTCTTGGAGACACAATGGCACAGTGGAATTCCTGGTCCTTAGATTCTTACAAACTTGCTGCCCACTCTTCTTAGATGTTCCCTCAGCCTTAGGAACAGGAGTTTCGCTGAAGAGGTATCAATTAGACTTCAATTCAGTTATCAATTTCTTGAGGCTAAATATCCCTGGCTTCACTGCATGCATTAAACACATCAAAATCAAGCAACTAAAGTGAATTACAAACACATTATCTCCAACACTCTCAAGCTAAGAAAGTCAAGCTTTGTTCACATGTATTCCCCAGCACTTCACCCAATGAAACAAATAAGGTACTGAGAACCAAAGTAACAAAGTAGTTAGAAAAAAAAGTCTATCTTTATGATTCCTAACTCAAGAGCATTCTTAGCCCCAAACATGTGGCACTTCATTTTACTTCCATAAAAGATGTTAATTAGGCATACAACATGTAACAAAATTAATAAAGTCTTAAATGTCACCTCATTTTATAATTAAAATGATGCCCATAAAAATTACTATTTGGTAAAGAACAAAAGTGTATAAAGCACCAATGTCAAGATTACGTATTTTAATCACAATTAGATACTTTAAAGTGAAAAAATTTAGTTTATCATTTATTCTATAATAAAATTTAAAACCAAATACATAACTTAGCAACTCACTTAAAAGAACAGAGTCCACAAAATTAAAACATAACAAAAAACAGAGAATTAATTTTGATATGAGAGACAACAATGAACCATTTGGATACTATATACTATAAACACATGTCTAACCACCATGTTCAAAGTATTACAAAACTCACTTGTTGGGCTTTATATAAAGACCTGTGAAATAGGATTCCTACTGCCATAAAGCTCAAAACACAATCTGGAAAACAAGGACAACCACTGAAGAAGCAGGTGCAAAGAGTCATGTACTTTCTAAGATTACCAGTTAAAAAGGCTGGACATTTAGATTTATTTATTGACAGCAGGCCTAGTATGCACAAGCCCCTGGATTTGATGGTGGAGAGGGGGACTTTCTTCTTCCAAGTTTTGGGAATATGAAAACAAATTACAATCTACCAAAATAAATCCAACGTTTTTTAGCTTGAAGTTAAAAAGGCTTTCAAACAATACAAACTATCTACTGCCCAGTTCTTGGTTTCTTTATACTTAAAGGGAGGGAGGAGAGGTACTGCTGAAGAGATGGCTCAGCACTGGCTGCTCTATCAGAAGCCCTGGCATGATTGTCTGTAATTCCAGTTCCAGGGAATCCAAGGTTCTCTTCTGGCCTCTGGGCACCAGACACTCAAATGATACAAAGATATACCTGCAGACGAAACACTCATACACATAAGATAATTTTTTAATAAAAATAATCATGTTATGGCATTCTAAAGTAGCACCAAGAAAATCGTAAGATTAGCCCAGACTATCTTATTGTTCTACAAAATAAGGAAGCGATCAAAAGATAAAACAGAACACATCAAAACAATGAGTTAAGCCAAAGAGTTAACACTGACCAAATGTGGGTTAGTTTGAAAAATTTTTCAAAATAAGTTAAGAACAATAATAGAGAATAACCCATATGATTAAAAAAGAACCCATGAATTCATATTGATCAATGAAACAGCTAAGAAAGAAAATCCACTTACAACAGAATAGAGTACCCACTAATTAATGTTTTAAAAAGAGGGGGATAAAAAAACACCATTTGCAATCACTATATGTGTACCTGACTCAAGCAAGAATCATCGAGGAACACCACAACCCATTACCTGAACATTTTGGGTAAACTGAAGCAGATGCTTCAACAACAACAAAGGAGACACTGACTGGCATCTTTTATAAAAAGTTTTGGAAAAAACTGGCAGGTAAAATTTCCACTAAACAATCCAAGTAAACAGCACCAGCCTCATCAGACTGGCATTAAACTACCTCCAGAAGCACATGCCATCACGTACCATGAGATTATGCCAGAGGACATTACCTACAAAGATGCAAAAGAACAAATCTTAACTGACAATCCCACCAAAATAAAGGTTGTATCTCTTTAACACTACTGTTAAGATCAAAATGGTTGAAGAACTGTTTCAGATTTAAACAATGCAAGAGCTATTGACAACTACATACAACACATCAGAAGAAAAAAAGTTCTTAAAAAATATTAATGGCACAACTGGAGAGTATTTTCAATATGAATGGTATCATATAATAATATCAAGATTAAATTTCTTACACCCACCATATGGTGGTTATGGAAGAATGTGTTCCAGTTATTAAGAGACACTAGATGAAGCACTTAGGAGGAAAGGATCACAAGGTACATAACTTACTCTCAAACAACTCAATAATAAAAAAAATGGAAAGAAAAGGAAGAAAAAAGGGGGTGGGCAAAAAGAGAGAAGAGGAAAAGGAGGACACAGCAGGTTCCTAACATCACAGAACAGTGTATTATGTGATTTCCTTGTTAGCAATGTACATTTCTAGCATTACTATACAGGTACCTGTACATTAAGTGTTAGCTTTGTTTCTGATCTTAACCAAACAAACATGCACTCCCTGGAATCCACCAAAAGATGTAATCAGGGAGCTTTGAACTGTAAATAAAGTAATAATGTTTCTAGAATCTGTGGTCACTTTGCAAACACAAAGAGTGACAAAAAATAAAGTGACCAAGCAAATGTGGCAAATGTTGACTGCTTATCAACATAGGTGAGAGGTAGACAGGCAGTCACTGTGTCACTCTTTTACATTCTCAAAGCTGGAATGTTTTCCAAAATCATTTGTTTAAGTCTTCTGTCAATACTAAAATTTTACATTTGGGAAAGTAAGCCATATCTGAAAAAAAAAAAAAAAACTTAACTACTAGCTTCTTCATTCCCTTTCATAATTAATGTCATTAAATCAAATCTATCAGCATCAACAAGAGGTCTTCAGTATCAAAACAAACAGTATGCTAAAGTAGTACCCAATTTCCAAAGCCCACTTCTAAGTCAACTGTTCATTATGTGGAAGGATTTTCACTGTTCCAAATGGCTGGCAGGTTCCTAGACGTGGTCACACATTTCAGACCTTCCTTAACAATACAGGTGAACTGCAGTTTGTCTCTTGAGCGCTGTGTTAAATAGGAGCCCTTCTGAAACAGCATGTGAAGTTAGCTGGATAGAATGAAGGCAATGGGAGCAGGAAGAATGTTTATTAGTAAAGAACAGTAAGATTATTACTTCAAAACAGAAATAAATACAGCCTTAAGATAGAAGAGCTACCATCACCCTATGAGAAAGCAAACTGATTCCCAGGAAGTGCCACTAATCCCCATAAGCTCTCAAATTCCTTTATAATGCTGATGAAAATATGCTAATTCTTACAGAAAATGTATGTTAGGGTTTATGATCAAGAAAGAAAAAATTTTTAATCTGAGTTGAGAAAATGGGTTGCTGGTTATTTCAGTTGATTAGGCCAACCAAAGTTCACTTCAACCTTTCCTCAGAATTCACTAGGATTCATCAATAGGATGGTGGGTACAGACCATAAGAGACCTGGTTCCTGACCTAGCAGAAGAGAGTAGCATCAGTTACAGTATCCCAAAGTGAGATTTATTCTGCAAATAATTTATGTATCCAGGGCTTTGGAAAGCATACAAGAACAGGAGAGAAAACTCATCAAGAGAGATTAAAACTGGAATCGCAGACAAGATAACATTTGAGCTAGTATTTAAAGGATAAGTAGTTCAGTAAGTCTATGAGCAAGGGAACATTTCAATCACTGGAGGGAAAAAAAAAAAACATGAACAAAGATACAGAAAAACACTCATTCCAATAGTCAATATCTTCCAAGTGCAGGCAGTGTACTGTTAATGACTGACAAAGCCAAACTGCCTTTGTGGAATACATAGTCAGATAATGGAGAAAGATCACAAATATAGAGCTAACTGAACAAATCAAGCTATACAAATTAAAAAGTGTTTTAAAGGAAACAATCCATGTATACATGTCCTTGATGGATATTTTTTGAAGGGGGGTTGGGGGGGGAGTCAATTTGACACTGAAAAGAATTTCAATTGAGAAAATACCTCCATCAGATTGTTCTATGGGCAAAAAAAAAGCAGGCTGGGTAAGCCATGAACAGCAAGCCAGTAAGCAACATTCCTCCATGGTTTCAACTTCAGTACCTGCTCCAAACTCTGTCTTGAGTTCCAAACACTTGGATGAAAGCTGGAGGATCAGTCATCCTCTGCTACATGGCAAGTTCAAGACCAGCCTAGGTTTGTTTCAAAACTGAGGGAGCAGATGTGAAGGTGGCAGGAGAGCTGACAGGAATCTACTGGAGTAAATTACATAGAAGACAGCAACTCAGAATGAAGAAGCAATAGCGACTAAAAGATGTGCTGAAAATAAATCATGAAGAACAGGACTTGTGGGTGAACTAGATTTGAGAATGAAACAAGAATATTATATTTCTGGCTTGAATTAAGTAATGCACTAAGGTAGGGAAGACCAGTAGAAATACAATATGGTGGAAGAAAGAGGAGGAAGGGGGAAGGAATAAGTAATAATGGAGAGGAAATTTTGGCTCTACTTCAGCTATATTATGTTTAAAATTCTAAATGAATGTCTAAGTAGACAGCAAGCTCAGGAGAATTCTAAGCTAGAAAGTTAAAAAACAGGAATCATCACCTTGAAAACACAGGGCTATTTCAGTGAAGAGCACACAGCTGGTCTAGGCTAAGGCAGAGAAACCAAAGGTTAATGGCTGAGGTATATCTGGAAAGTCTGAAATGGAAGGATCTTATTAGGTAAGCCATTGGCTAACAACTGCAGCACAGTAGCAGAAAAATAACAGTGCAGAGTAAATGACTGCATGCTCTAAAGTCAGTCACTTTCCTGTACTCACACATCTCAACAACTCTATGGAGTCGATGTCACGATTCGTACTTCACATAATGAAGGAGCCTCAAACGTACAGAGGACTTCTCAAAGAACACTAAATAGACTGCTTATTTTCACTTAACAGTCTGATTTTAGAAGGCAACCTCTTAACCTTGCCTTACAGCCCCTCTACTGATCTTTCACATGCCTTCAAAGTTTACGTTTCTGGTTTTGGTTTTAAACAACTGGCCTACGGGTGTAGAGATGGCTCTGCTGTTAAATGTACTGCTGTTGCCGAGAGTAACTGCTCCTATCCCCAGCATCCACATGGTGGCCTACAGCCATCCTTAACACCAATTCTAGGGGATCCAACACCCTACCCTCTTCAACCTCTGAGGATACATACGGATATACAGATGCAGCCAAAGTACACATAAAATAAATTTTTAAAAAGAGAGAACAGGCATATTGGTCTGAATTTTAGAAATACATTCTAATCTTACACAGTAGATAAACTCCTGAAGGACCAAAGGTGAGACAGGCAAATACAGCATTATACAATGCCAGACATAGTAACTTGTTTTCAGCAATCCCACATTACAAGTTATCTTAACAGGTCAAACAGAAAGCAGTTCTTTTGCTCAAAGAGTCGTATCTCAAACAAATCCAAGTCTAAAGTGCATATTGGTCACAACACAACAAGGGAAAGGACCAGCTTATACAACACAAACGCACCATCTATTACTGAAAATACTTCTCAAAGCATAAAACATTTATGGAATTTTTTTAATCCACAAAGTCTGTATTTCTTCTTAGAAAATAAAACTAACATTAATTGGAAACAGCCATTAAAAGATGCGCTTGCTTTGAAGGCTGGATATGGCTGTGGTATAGAGCACCTGACTCACATTAGTGAGACCCTGGGTTCAATCCATTTAAGAAAAGATATGCCTTGCCTGGTATTTTCTAGCAAACTGATTGATGTCTGATTTTCACCTATGTTAGGAAAGTGCTCTCTGCCACAGTCATCGGGCATGCATATACAAACATGTATGCAAATATGCAAAATAAGAATACATATTTTAAGGAAAAAAAGAAAAAGAAAGTGCCCTCTGGTTTCTGCACCACCAAGTGTTAACTAGTGTTAGTAAATCACCTAGTATTATACAACACTATATAAATAATAGTATTCCATTCCCCACACAGCCTAATGTTTTAAACTTAAGATACTTGTGATTTTACCTTCAGTTACTATTAAGACACCCCACATTAAAATTAAATGTGATATTTATCAATTAGGTTTGGTTAATACAAATATTACTAAAATCTATAAAAATTAAAAGTATTTATTAAATTAATGCCAGTACAGATCCTATGCTGTAATGTAATACTTTCTAATTAACAAATGGTCTTACACTATTTAACTATAGTAAACTGGAAGAGGGTGCACTTATCATTGGTACACAGATAAAATAAATACAGATGAAATCATTTAGCTTCATAGACCAGGCAAATGAAGTATGAAAAAAATTATAGATTACTTACTAATGAAAAGCTATTTCAAGTATAGTTATCTCAGGTAGGTTGAACAAATACTTTTTTCCTGACTTCAAATGTTAAAGACCACATCTTGAAAAGAGCTCTCATAACTAATACAAGACTTAATTCACTGAAGAATTAGAAAATTACTTACATTCAAATCTAATTCAAAACAAAATTAGGGGAGAGTGAGACTAGAAGCAAGTCACAATTGCAGATCAAAAACCTAAAGTAAACTAGTCCAGTGAACATTGTACGGATGATCTGAGTGTGAACTGACACTGGCACTGGGACAGTTTATCAAAATATACATGAGCATTCTCCGCTACCAAGGTCTCTGTGTCACAGAGCACTCTCACACTTATCACACAATGGTCACAGAAGAAGGTCCATGGAAGCAGGAAGGGAGGAGGAGACAGGGTAATATGCACTCTTGCTTGCACATCAAGGCTCAAGCAGTGAACTCATCTCACTTAAATTCTACTGCCATGGGACAGGTGGCACAATTCTTTTCCATTTTATTGATGCTATTTCATTTCATTTTGTCAGTAGTAAAGAAGCATCTAAATCAAGATCTGACAAAAAAAAAATCAAATAGCCTTTCTTCAAGGTTTGCAAATCAGAATCCTTTCATAAGATAATCTATCTTAAAAATTCATTCAATTTCCCTATTTACTCTTCTTTAACTACTTAAACCAGAAAAGAAATCACGTCTCAATTTATAAAGACCACATTTACAAGTCTTTTTAATCTTGGGGAAAGGCAATATGATCATTTTCAATACGCAGAGCAGTGTTCTCGCTGCCCCTTCGGTGTTAAAAAGCTTAGCGCTAGACTTTGTAACATTCCTATGAACCTTGAGCTTATCTTTAAAGGGGGAGTATGATATAAGACACAATGTTTGAAATTTAAATGCCTCAGAATATCCATGATTTCATCACTGAGTATTACAATGGAAGCCTCTTCTTACAAGACAAAAAGATGAAAGAGGAAAAGTGAGGGTTTTCCAAACAGACTGACAAACATGCTATTTCCCCAAAACAAATCTGATTGTGGACTCCTCCTAAATCAGAAGACAATCTACTAAGATTTAACTACACTAGCAAACTTCACTTTCAAATATAAAGCTGTAGTTAAAAACAAAAACAAAAACAAAAACAAAAACAAAAAAAACAGAATCAGCATTTGAAACATTTAAAGAACTTTACTTCCAATTACATTTACCAAAACCAAAATAAAGAAAAACAAAAAAATCCCTTTGTCGTTTACCTGCTGTGAAAACATAAAAACTATTTTTTCTCATGGCATAATTCAAATGTTTTTAAGCCTCAGAAAGCTATCCCTTTCTTTGATCATTCTCTAATTCTTCAATTTAAAATCGTATAGGTTGAGTTAAGAGCAATTTTACCTTCATGAAAGACTGTGATCTTATGTGTAGCAACAGTATGAATTGAAGGAAATGGGTAAGTACAGTTGAATTTAGAGGTCACCATTCTTCACAAACACTGACTGTTTTAATACATAAATATCTTTGGAAACCTTCTTACCACAAGAATTATTAATAAATAGTCTGTAAGCATACAAATGCCCAGTTTTAGCTTTTCAAAGTGCTTTCAAGATTTTAACATTATCCTCTCAACTTTTGCAACAAGAATTAAAGTAAAAGTAATTCCAACTCAATCAATTGATAACAAATACTAATTTTATTGTCTTACACAACAGATATGTCCCAGTAAACATTCCATTTGTATAATATTACATTTACTATAATTTAGATCATCTTTAAGGGAACATGTCTCCCTAAAAGTTACCATTTACAAGAAAAAATCGTCAGTCCTCTCCAAAAATATACAAAAACAAGACGAAAATGTATATACAAATGTCATAATAGCATTAATAGTTACTCCATCCTCGTTTCCTAAATTCACAGGAAAAGAAATGTCATTTTAGTATGTTAAAAAAAAAACACTACTTTGTTTACCTTTTCCTCAGACTGTCCAAGTACTGCCAAGGTAACATAGATTTTAAAACTGACAACTAGACTACTTAGCAGTTGCCAAAACAACGCAGCTGGATTCTTAAAGGGAAAGTACTCTTGTGTAATATATACCTAATTACTGCTTTAGAGAACCTCACTGTCATACAATAAGAGATGTTAAAAGAAAGACATAAGAGAAACACAGTGCGCTGCGCTACAAACTTGAAAACTGTTATACAATATTAGTTTTTAAATATGTATACAGTTGTCAACACATCGCAGCAGGTCTTTCTCATTTCAATTTCTGGAATCCCAATTTCACCGTAAACTAACATACAGGTTAACGCGAAGGTGTATTCAGTCTACACTCGGTTCTCTTCTGGATCATGATGACAGAGGATTCTTAGCTCCGGGACCTATTTAAGGTCCGAGCGAGCAAGAATTTGATAGTTACACTTTCCCAGGAGGAAATGCTAATTCAGAAATGCTCACCTTTCCCAAACTTGTCTGCAATATCACTGATCTTTAATCCTCAACTGTCCAAAAACAGATGACATCGAACCCAAAAGCAAAGTTTCCATCCCACCCTGCGCCCCCTGAGCGGCAGGATCTACCCGATAGCAAGGAGCGGGTCACTTGTGCAACCCCTACTCCCAAGACCTTTCCCCGCACCCGCAGGTGCTCGAACCCGGCCACCGCCCGGGCCAGCCCCTGACACACACCCTACCACCGACATCTCCGGGGGAGACTTCAGACCTCTACCTCCCGCCCCAGAGAACCAACCTTCCCCATGAAGCAGAAGTGGGGGAACTTTAAGTGCGATCACAGGGCCGGACGCCCCCCGCACTGGCAATCTACCGAGAGGGGAGACCCCGAGGTTAGCAACGCTGGTGGAACGGACCCAGTGGCTCCGCGGCCCCCTGGGAACTCCGTCAACTTTCAGGGAGGAGCGGGGCGGCGCGGCGGGGGGCCCCCAGAGGTGGCGCACTCAGGGAGGCGGCTCACGACAGCCCCCCGCGGGCTCCCGCCGCCGTGCCCGCAGCCCCCCGGGCTCGCCCCGGGGCACCCCGCCCCCACCGCACGGGGCCGCGCCCCTCCGATTCCCCGAGGGCCCCGCCGCCCCGCGCCTAGCCTCGCCCCGGTCCCCGGAGCTCCGCGGGCACCCCTCCTCGGCCTCGCCGCCCACCCTCTCCGTGGTTGCGCCCCCCACCAGCGCGGCCCGACCCCCTTCCCAGCCGCCGCCACATCCCCGAAGCCCGCAGCCCCTCACCGAGTCTCCGCTACAGCCGGCGGGCGCGCACACGCCGCAGCCCCGGCCCGGCCCGCCACAGCACTCCGCGCCGCCCGGAGCCGCCTCCTTCAGCCCGGGACTCGCCGGGACATCCGCGCACGGATCCCCACACCGGGGCTATTTTTAGGAGTCAGGCCTCGGCCAGACCGGAACTCGTTCTTCGCGGCGCGCGTGCGCACAGCGAAGACGTCTTGGTGTCCCTCCGCCGGCCTCGCCTCTCCCTTCCTCTCCGCTTCCTCTCTTTCTTCTCTCTCGAGCTCTCCTTTTAGGGTATATTTCTGCCCTCGGTGGGTCCTGAAGGGTTTGTCATGGGCAAGACAAGGGAATAGACAGAGAGAGCCGCGCCTTCTGAACGGCTAGCGCTGTTCCACAAGGACAGGAGGGGCGGACTATGTTTTTCCGGGTGGGTGAGGCGACAGATCACCCGGCACAGGAAGGAGATGACGGCGGCTTGGCGCCGGGGCTGCAGCCTGGAGCGCGCTTCCCTCTGAAGGACCGTGTTCTCCTGGAAGGGATACTGGTCACTTGATGAGGGCCTGGGCGTGGCGGGCCGGCGGCGTCGCACCCCCGCCGCCTCCTGGACCAGCCGGGGCCTACGGCTGCGGTGACGCGGCGCGTGACCGGTCCCCGCGCTTGGTCCGCGACCACGACCGAGGCCCTCCACCGCGGGACGGCCCGTGCGGTGCTCGGGATCGAGGCCAGCTCCCCGCCCTCGTGCGCGCTGAGCCTGACCAGACCTCGGCTCGCCACGCCCTCACTGTGGTCAGGGCCACACCTGTGTCCAGGCCTGGACAGCTGCTGGGTCACTGGACCCGCTGGGCCAGCAGTTGGACGCTGACCCTGGCCACTCAATCCCAGCAGGGACTTGGAAAGCAAAACACCTTGAGAATGAGGCAACCTGCCTATTGGGGCTATTAATACTAGCTAGTATGGCTTTGAGGTAAACTCTGTCTCACTCAATCCTCACATCCCAGTAAAGTTCACCTCACTTTCTGTTCCCACTTGACAGATAAGAAAGGAAAACTGAGAACCACTCTGACCAAGGCAGGGCCACACAACGTCAGAGAAGGGCAATGAGGATTTGAACTCCTAACAGCTCGACAAACTGATTTTTTTTTTTTAAATGGGGAAAGGATGTCCTTGAAGCAGCCCTTGTGTTTAGTTAAGTTACTGATTTTTGTCCAGGGTGAGTCTCTGCTGGTCCTCACCCCCAAAAGTTGCTACCTCTGTAGAGGCCCTTAGAATATAGTTGCTCGTGTCCGAACCCAGAGGTGCCCATGCAATGGACACAAACCCACACATATGTTTTCATTCGAAGATGAAAGACTCAATCCTGTGTTTAGAACTTTAAAACAAGTCTTTGGGGTGGGTGAGCAGATGTGCAGAGGCTGTGTGCAGAGGAACTGGGAAGTTACAAAGGAAGCTGGAGGCTTGCTGGCTTCCTCCCTCAAGGACAACAAGGCAATGTGCTTGGGAGAGCCTGACACAAAGGCAGTACAGAGATACCAGATACCAGACACTGGAAAATAAGCCCAGAGCTTCTGCTCAGAGCCTCGCTTCAGTGTTTAGGGGAGTTTGGAGGAGGGGGTTGGGGGCTGACAGGGAGCTGTTATCTTCCCCTCTAGCCTGTCAGGCCCTTTGAAAGAAAAAGGCCTGTGCCCAGAGTGCAGGGAGGATTTTAAAACACTAAATCTGGTGTAAAACAGCAAGGAATGTGGAAATGCGTTTTAACCCACCAGGAGCTGCACCAGCTGTATTCAACTGCTCTACTCCAGGAGAATGGCTGATTTGATGATTTCCATCAAAACTGAGGGTAAAGGACAGTGAGGACTCCTCACCAGCTTTCCACCCTGAGGAAAAAGAAGGACAAGGAAGATGAATTGTTTCTTAAGACACTTGACCCTCTCATAGCTCCCCCATCCCTGCCCTCTGTATGCAATACTCCTGGGTCACACTCAACTCCAGACTGCCCACCCATCACCTAATGCCAAGGCTTTTGGTCATCCTAGAAGCCAGGCAGAGAACTTGGCCATAAATGTAGCCAAGGGAAGGCTGCACAGTTTTAGAAAGAACCCTTTTTCTCAGCATCTGCATCACAATGTCATTGCCTAAGAATTAAGAGTGATAAGAGGGGGAAAAGATGGGGAAAGGGGCGGAAGGAAGAGAAGACAGCTGTTGGAAAATATATTACCAGAGCACACTTAACTGTTACTTATAGTTAAGTATTTGGGGAAGGTGTTGAAGCCTCTTCAGATCTCAGAAACCTGCACCTGAAGTCCAGTATCCAGCAACTTCCCAGCACCCGGCTTGGCATGGACCATATGCCCAGCCTGTCTGTGTGCTGCTGACTCCAGAGGAACTACTGAGGAGCAGCACTTTGTCCTCCCACTCTGTCTGCCTCCTTAAAGCCACAGTGACCAGGCTGCAGGGGCTCAGCATTGCTCTGGCACTGGACCTGAGTGAAGAACAGCCCTACTTTCTACAAAGAGGCTGCCAGGTTATAGCGATGATGCAGCTTGAAACACAATCCAGCTTCCCAGTGACCTTGAAAGGGACTTCTTCCTGTGACATGGTACAGTCAAGGAGCAACTGAGGAAAGAAGGTCATTAGGGAAGGCGTTTTAGAGGAGGCCACACCCATAGTGAGTCTAAAACACTAATAGGATGCAAAGGAACCTTCTCCTTAGCTCTTAGTATAGGAACAAAAGAAACAGGTTCCCTGATCACCGGGGCAACCTCTTCCTGCCCGTTACCTAACCATCCCCACTCAGAACCGCCAACAGCTGCTTTGTGCACATCAGCCTGTTCCCCCATCTGAAGGGGAAACCTTTTCTACCTGGTCCATCCCTGATTGGACACCATTTTGTAGTACAGTCCTTCTCTAAGTTAGCGCATGAGTAGAAGCACGGCCTTTCTTTATGCCTGTCCGTCTGTCTATCTGCCTCCTCCGTTCTAGAGAGGGCACCCCGTAAAGAAAAAAGCTATGATTTACTTCACATACTCACAGTTGGCGTGGAGTACAAGTAAATAAGTCCTTGTTATAAGTTTAGGAGCCTTTCAGCTGAGAGTGTTCTCCTTGGGGGCTTCTCGTGTGTGTCACAAGAGAGGATCCACGGTTGACGTGTTTCAGTCTCCAGATACAGAGCCAACAAGTAGTGGTACATAAAGCAAAACGTGTTCGAACTGAGGCAACAGAGCATCTGAACATGCTGTCTTTTTGCCTTTTTACATTGACACCAGTGGGGAGCTACCAACAGATAGATATTAAGCAAGTGAAAAGCTTGATCTGTTTGCCGTGTTGGGGAGCAAGAGAGAAAAACTGTCCCAACAGATCAGAGGAGACCAAGGAAAAATGACAGTGAAATACAAAAGAGACCTTAGGCTGGGTCCTTGTATTCGAGGGAGACATAGATGGGAAACTGATGAAGTTTAACGATGGTCTGTAGCCCATACTTATATGATCATTTTTATTAATATTAACATCCTAGTTTTGATAATCACATCTTTACTTCAAATAAAATGGCGACGTTCAAGGAATAATGTAGTGAATTACTATGCCGGTTTTGAAAGGTTTTGTCCGTCTAAGATTATCGTAAGATAAAATAATTTTGGAATAACATGATATTGTTTTAGTATTTTATATAGATTACAAACTCCCAAGTTATAATCTTTGGAGTTAAGCGAACTGACATGCTGATTATGTGGAGTATTTTTACAATACAAAGTAGTTATAAGTCTCTGTTCAACTTGAACAATATTAAAACCACTAGTAAATGTTGGTAAGTATTTGTTTTGGGGTGACCAGTGTTCTGAGTAGAGGAAAAAACATAGGAAAAATGCTTCCATTTCGAACACAAAGCAGTGGGGCTTCATGTCTGCATGTACTTATTCCTAAACTTGAGAACCTGACACATCCACACGTGTAACTTCTACCATCGCCTGATGCATCCTTTTCAAGCATAAAGGTGCTGTTTTCACTTTTCTTACTTTAATATTGCATGGGCTTTTATTCTCGTATGACTGATAATGAAAAGGATGAATGCAGGCTCTCACAGAAGGGGATAAAAGAGCTTCCCTTGGCTCTGTTTCCGTTCTTCCACGTGAAAGTCTACATAAAGATTCAATAAACTCGAACAACACAAAAACTCAAATCTTTGACAGCTGGGTGTTTTCACACGATCATACTTCAAATAAGTCTTTCAATTCCTATTATATGTTGTCATGTCGTTATATCGTAGTTTTCTTTCTTCAGTACAGAGTTTATTCAGATTTTGCAGTGCTCTCCAATAGCCAGTCATAGATTCACATGTCAATTATTGTAATTCCAAACCTTGAGTTTATTATCTTTTCACTTTCTGTATCATTCCAAAGAGAGACTGTTTCACATACACACCTCAGCATCCCACCCACATCAGCTGCTGCAGATGAAATGCTCATCACGGCGCTTTGCCTTTCTGCTCTTCTCACGGATGTTTCTCCTGAAGGCTGGCAATGTCCTGCGGTCCCACCTCAGTAATTTCTTTTACAGTGCATTCCAGCATGACAAACCTCTGCTGTGTCTACTAGGATGTCCACTTAGACCCATCCTGGGTCTAGATGTCCCCAAAGATCCCTCATCCAGAGAAAATGATCGATTCTCTGTATGACACGTTTGCAAATTATTCTCAAACGACAACTCACAGTCTAGCAGGAATTTATAACTGTTAAAATGCAAGGTGTTGAGATTTGAGGCAAATTTGGGAGTCGCCAAAAAAGTAAAGCTGCAAATTTGGAATCAAATGGGAATCAAATAGTCCTTTGTTTATGTCACATTGCTAACAAATTTTTCCAGGTGTGTTACGTTGGGTAAATTGCTCACTTCTCAACTCAAATTTCTCATGTATAAAATGATAGAAATCCTTACTTGAGGTTATGTTAAGGATTGAGTGACTTATGTAAAGTGCTGAGATGAGCACCACATCCTACCTCAATGACAGCTTTATGTTTGATTGCTCATTAATAAATTCCATGGACTTCTACAAAGATCCTAATATATGCCAAACCCTGTCCTATGCCCTGAAAATACAGACAGGACCCATGCTCTCATGGAGCTTGTAGTATTGAAGACACATCATAAAAGATACATAAAGTATGTCAATAAGGGCTATGATAAAGACAGAAAGATCCTCTATCCAGAGAGAGGAAGTGTGCTGACACTTTAGTTTTGGGTACAGGGAAGGCTTTTCTGAGGCACTGATAGATAAGCTGAGAGTTCAAAGTCAAAGAGTGACCCAAAGGGAAGAATGAAGTGTTTGGAGAGAAATGAGGTTAGTCTGTCCAAAGTACAGAACGATCACAAGCATGGAAGGTCAGTTGGGAGATAAGTTTAAAGCCATGAGAAGGCTGCAGTTCGAGATCATCACTTATGCAGAAAATGAAAAGGAAAAAAAAGGAGATAAAATTACCAGCAGGTTAATACAAACTGCATCCTTACAGTACGAAACCAGCTTGAGGTGCCTGCCTGTTGAACAACTAGCCAGCTACTTATGTATGAATGTATGTATGTATGTATGAATGTATGTATGTATGTATGTATAGGTGTAAGAAACTGAGGTCAAACCAACATATGCCACAAATTAAAGAGAAAGCTGTATCGGTTTGTTTGCCTGAAGATGCAAGAGTTCAAGACTTGCCTCCTTCACCATAGCTTTGCTAACTGTGGCTTCAGTTATTAGTGATCACTGGGGAAAAAAATATAACAGAACATTTTGAAATAGCAAGAGATCACATTCACATAACTTTTTATTAAACTGTATCATTATAATTATTCTATTTTATTATTGGTTATTTTCTATTTTGCATTTTCTACATTTGTTTATTCTGGGAATGTAGATGCATGGGTACCTGACTGCCAGGCATGTGGAGATCAGAGAACAACTTTTGGGAGCCTATTCTCTTCTTCCTTCATGTGGGGCCCACATCAGGCACAGCAAGCAACTTACCACACCCACATCTTGCCAGAGCCCTACTTTTAATCTCTGCTTGGCCTAATTTATAAATTAAATTTTATCATGGATATCTAGGTATATGAGGGAATCATAGCATATATAGGATTTGGTAGTATCGGGAGTTGAGGTTTCTCACTGAGGGTCTTTAGTGTATTATCTGTAGATAAAGGGGGACCACTATAATTCTAGTTCCATCATTTCTGGTGGGACTGAGTTGGCACCTCCATTTATGTCCTCTCTCTACTCTCTTCTACACCTCATTGTGTTGCTCTCACTCACAGGCAAAGATGCTTTGTGAATAACTCGGCAGCAACCCTGTCTTAGAATTTCCCACTTAGCAATTTCTTTCAAAATAGAGGGTTTTATTTTTCTAGCAAAGTTTCACTCAAGCCTGGTCCAGTTGTATGTCTCTGGACCAGTCACAACAGCCAAGGTACTAGGATGGTCTGATTGGCCAAATCTGGGTTACTAGCTCACCCCCTGGAGTCCTGAGAGGGTTCAAACTCATCCAAAATCCAAGGACAAGGTGATTGACAAGGAAAGAAATGATTCTCCCCAGATCAGAAGAAGCGGTCCGGCTTGCCAGACAGTCCAAAAGAATACAGAGCTCACAAGAGTGGATCAGCAAATGTGGTCTGAATGCTTATGTTAGGTGAGCTGTAAGTGGCAGAACCATGGTCCATACCATTGATGCTAACCCTTCACTCCTGTTAGGAAAGAGACTAGAAAGGAAACTCCTAAGAAACCTGGCAGATGTTGCCATAGCATCTTTGGCCTTCACAGGACCTGAAGGCTGACTGCAGCTCCCACTCCCACCCAGTCCTCAACCTAATAGAGATTTTGCACTCTTTGTAACCTGCAAACATTTCAGACAAATCCATCCCATCGCCTTGCAGGAACTGGGGCTACTGGCACCCTATTGTCATACAAAGCTTGCCTCCCTTAGGCCTTCCTGAGTCATGCTGCTCTTGAGTGCCATTCCTGTGTAGCCTTGCTTGGTATGTAGTATCCATGTCTTCCAGGTGGTGAGCATTTGTTGTTGGCCGACTAGGGTTCTGCTCATTTTTCCAGTGCCTAGTGTCTTGTGCTACTTAGGGCAGGGAAATCTCTTTTTCAGCATGGGGTGGCTAGTAAGTGATCAGATCACAGCCTTCAGTTGTCTTTCCAGAAGACTTTTCTTTAGGTCACCTACTGTGGGCCCTAACTAAATTATGCTAAGCCCCAGAGGCTAGGAGTTCCTACAGATAGGCCTAGAGACCACCACACACATCTGGCTCCAGATCTCCTTGGATCTCCTTTTCTTTCATGGGAAGTCCAACCAGTCCAGTCTGACACATAGTAGGCTTTCAATAAACATCCTTGGCATGAAAAACAAAACAACTCTATGTTCAAGATCAGGCTGTGGAAGAATACTTTGGTCTACCTAAAATCTCAGGTTAACTTAGAATCAAAATGAGCCACTCAGAAAATCCAAGAAAGGAAAATCTATTTCATGCTGGGCTTTACCTAGGAAATAAATCTTAGAGATCAGAAAGCCATGGTTTTCAGTGTTCATGTTAGTGAAATATCAAAATGGCCTCTAAAAAAGAATAGGCTTCATTTTGTGCTTAGATTTTCAATGAGGTTCCTGTTTTTCTCAGAAATCTCGGCCTCTGCTGGGTAATTGCACAACCCCTGACTTTGCTCAGCCTGTGTCGTCTTGGCACAATCAACACTTCTTGGTACATGCTGTAGGCAAGATTTTTATGAGGCTTGATTCTTGTCTTGGCTTCATTTGATCATGTATATCTGTAATTCAGCACACAGATGAAAGCAGACAGCACCTCTCAGCACCAAGAGGGGCGAGTGCCACAGAAAATGATAACATGTTTATCGTACACACACCTACAGGAATGCAAAGGGCTTTCCAGCAGCTGTGCTCTGGCACGCACTGCACCGTAAGCACACTGTTTGAAGGGGCTAGGTCCTCTCCTGGAGAATCATTTGCAATTTCCAGAAGCTTAAACAAGTTTCCTCAGAAAGGAAAAAGGACTGAAGAGCCCTGTCAGAACTCCTTGTTGGAGTTCCTAGACCTGCCTCTAGATCTCTGAGAGGGCTCATTTTGAGCTGCTTCTCTCCAGAACCCCATGCTAGATAGAGCACAGTGGGACAACTGAGGTTACAGAAAGACCACAGTTTCTATCTTTAAGGCTAAAAAAGATGAAAGGGGATTGTTATTGTTGTTGTTGTTGTTGTTAGGGCACTGAGTTGGCAAGGGTTTATAGAAACAGGAATTCTTGTAAATTATTAGGGAGATTGAAAATTGGTCCAATACTTTTAGAAGACCAGCTGACTAATATTTGTCATCATATTAAGTGTGCATCCCTGTGACCTAGCCATTTCCTGTCAAAGGGTTTTCTCCACAGAGTACTTACCTGTATTCATCACAGAATTATTTATAACAGCCAACTAATTAAAAAAAGAAACAAACACCTATCACATTGAGAGTGGGTAGACAATTTTTCGTACAAACACACAAGAGAATATTATCTCTCTGTGTTATACACACAGTGGTCCCCCTTCATCTAAAGGGGTTACATTCTAAGGCTTCAGTGGATGCCCGAAACTATGGTTCATTTCTGAATTCTGTGTATACCATGCCACACACATCCCAAAGCACTGCTGCACAGTTCCAGAGCCCGTCCGCCATTCCACATGCTATGTTCTGATACCTCCTTTGCAGCACTACTTTTGCTAGCTGAGGCCATACTTATGTTAAAATAAGGGTTATCTGAATGCAAGAACTGTTGCATGGTTACAGTGAACCTGATAACCAAGAAAAGTGCAAGGTAGCTACTGGGGCGTGGGGGTGGGGAGTGTATACAATGCAGATACACTAGACAAGGGCATGAGTCACATCCCTAGCGGGACAAAGTGAGATGGCAACATTTCATGTTACTTACAAGGCGACACAATTTACAACAACCTGGGTTTGAGCATTTTTGAAAGTTTCCATTTTTATTTCAGACCATGGTTAACCATGGGTACCTAAAAGCACAGAGTGAAACTCCAGATATGGAGGAACTATGGCTTAGGACAAAGGAGTAATGTCAGTGTCCCTAAACATGGTCATTTCTGGAGGCAGCTGTGGGTAGGTGCTTCAGACTTCTAACCCAAAATGCTACTGAACGTTCTGGAGAACACAGAGCAGCCCCTCTACAGTGACAGAAAAGAAGTGACCAAAATAAATTGTTGTTTGTGCTCAGATAAGAGATCCTTCTAGAGAAATCTAAGTTTCCCTACCTGTGAGAGGAGAAGTTGGGTATGACCTTTCACCCAGGGTTTTTTTTTTTAATGTGTGCAGATTCTCCAGATGTATTTTTAAAGTCGGTATTAAGCAGTTTTCAAATGTGCGTTCTCAAGTTTTCTCCTGCTGGGTATCAGGTGGGAGCTGGTCCCATAGCAAGCATGTGTCTATCGTACCTCAGATCCTCTCCTTGCTAAGAGTAAAGAGAAACAGGGAATGAGGTGGAATTGAGAGGAACAATTTGAAATTCACACATTTCTGGGCCATTTCTGTCACCTGGAGAGAGAAACATCCTGACTTTGTTCATTCCGAAAGTAAATATAGAAAAGCGTGTCCACTTTGCTGCCTGCCTCTCCTCATGTTGACTTTAGAGCTTGGAGATCCAGATAAAATACTCTGTCCCTTCTCCCAGCATGTGCACATCGTTGGTAAGGTAGACAAATGACCCAGAGCTCTGAGAGTCTGATAGCCTTCACGTGCAAATTTTATAATTCAAATAACAAATTATCTCTTGAAATATCTAAAACATCCATTAAGAATATAACCACAAAAGTTTCCCAAATTAGGTCTAGGCAACAATGCTGACTTCAATATTGTCTTTGATGGCAAGAATCTGAAAATAATAATAGAGGCCAGGAAAATTTTATATAAATGATATCATGATGTTCATATGGAATATTTTTCTTCTGCTAGACATGAGCCAAACCCCACCTGTCCATCTGGAGTTATCTTGGGGTTGTCTCAGAGAACACTCACACCAACATGGGATTTCTAATCCCTTCTTCACACACAGATAGTTTGCTTTGGTGGAAGAATATGAGAAGCTCATCACATATTTTTCTCTTGCAAGAGCAACGGAGGCAAGAACTGAGGGGATGCCTCAAAAAACTTTCCCTTGACATCTTGTACTGTGTCATATATTGTATATATATTCTTACTATGCATATGTGCATGCATTATCATTTGAAATTCTTTTATGACACCAGGATGGTAAAAACATATAACCGATGTAAGTGGTGTTTTATCCCATGTTTTTATTTATGACAAATACACACTATATACAAATTCAAGTTTTCTTATGATGGTTCAATTTATATTTTTTGACCTGATAGTTCTCTATATGGGAGGATGTGATATACATTCAATAGAAAGAAACTTAGATTTTGAAGTTTGGGGACAGCAAGATAGTTCAGCTCTTTGCCACACAAGCCTGTGTTCAACCTATGTAACAGTGGAAGGAGGGACCTGACCTGTTCTCTGGTCTCCATGTGTGCTGTGGCATGCATGTACTGATATACATGTAATGTATACACACAGTTTTTTAAGAAAATATTTAGAATTTTACTGTTTCTGGGCTAGTGATACAAACCACAGTTCTTTCTGTCCAGTATCAGCAGTGAGCCATACATGGTCAGAGTCACCAGGAGAAACAACCTGTGCATTATAGTGAGTTCTATATAAGGCTGTTTTGTTTGAAGTGTGTGTGTGTGTTCCGAGTACAACTTGAGGGAATCATCGGTTCTCTCCTTCCACCATGTGGGCTCCAGGGACCAAACTCAAGATTCATGATTGTCAGCTGTGGCAGCAAACACCCTTACCTATTGAGTCATGTCAGTGGCCCAATGACAGGTCGTTTCAAGATAAAATTCTTGTGACGAAAATGTGCTTGAGTAGGTACATAAGCCCTGTGTCTCAAAATGACATTTTGTGTTTTCTCTTGACAGGAAATGTAAATCTTAGCCAACAGGAGGCCAAATGGACTATTTAAGTTGAATCTTACTCAATCTTGAAGTCACATAGTAGCGACATGAGTGAGAATGGGCCCCATAGACTCATATGCAAGAATGTTTGTTTCCCAGATAGTGGAACTGTTTAGGAAGGAATAGGAGGTGTGGCCTTGTTGAGGTGGGTGTGGCCTTCCTGGAAAGGGTGTATTGCTGGTGGTGAGCTTTGAGGTTTCAAAAGCCCAAGCCAGGCCCAGGCTCTCTCTCTGTCTGCTCCCTGTGGATCAGGATATAAAGCTCTCAGTTACTGCTCCAGCAACATGCCTGTCTGCTTCCTGCCATGATGATCCTGAGCAAGCCCTCTAAAAGTATGCAAGCCCCAATTTACTTAAAGGTTTTCTTTTTATAAGAGTTACCTTGCTTATACTGTTTCTCCACAGCAATAGAGCAATAACTAAGACACTCATCTTTCCCCTTTCCATGGACAGAAAGAAATTCTGGCTCAAGGCCACTCTCTCTATCTGCATTGCCAGAATTCCACAGTTCCTTTTGGTTCTTAAACACAGTCACTCTGATGTAAGTGCCTGCCCAGATGTTGGTGTAGTGTTCCCTCACCTTGCTGCAGAGCTCGGATATCAGACTCTCCATATTTTACAAATTATGTTTCAAAATCCACCGGACCAAGATCTGTGAGACAGGTCTGCTCCGTTTGCTTTCTAGGTGTGGTTCTTAGCTTAGCTACCTTAGGATTATCTGCAGAGCTTCAAAAAAATGTCAGAGCTTCACGTTTTCCCAGTATCTTCTGATTTAATCAGCCTTGACCGCAGGCTTGGCATCATTTTAAGGGTTCTTAGGTGATTTTGATGTGCACCCAATCATGAAAACCACTGTTCTAGTTTCTTCATTTAACTCAGTTGGCTAGCTGCAGTCTTAGGTAAGGATACCATCCCTCTTGATCAGTCCAATCGGTTGATTCATTAGCTTCTACTCTTTTCTTCTCACTTTACTCCCTAACGTAACCCATCACTTCTGGATTAAGTAAGCATGATTTTGGAGATACCTAGATAGATAATGGCTCTATGTAAGAGGAAGAAGTTTGCCACTCCCACAATGCAGAAAGTATCTACTAACAACCAGAGAAAGACACCTGAATGAGCTCTCAGGATATTCCAGAACCACATTGAAAGGGATCAGCTCCTAGAACAATCCAGAGACAGATAAGTCGCTGAGCAGCTTGGAGTAGATCCCAGGCCAGAACTGTCTGGTACATAGGAAGAGAGTGCCTGCAAGGCCTTTGATGTGAATGACTCAAGGCCATTCCAGAGTTGCTGGAGCAGAACCCATCTTGGCAGCATGGCTCATGGGGGATGGGAGACCAGCGAAAGAAAACCATCAGGACACTTGCAATGTTCTGTTGTACATCTGCTAGAAGTAATAAGTCTTTCATCTGAATTCCTTCAGCACATCTCATGCCTGTGTGGTGGGAGCAGCTGTTCTTGCTTTGCAACAGGACAGTAGGGATCATGGAGTTCCCACAGCAAGTAATGTGGGGGTTCACACAGAGCTCCTAAGAAATGCTCATGTAGGCAGTAAAAAGAGCCCACGCTCTGCTGGGGCTCTATCCACAGACCACTGAGGACTCTGTTTGGGGGCTGGAGGTTCAAGCAGAGTCTACTTCAGAAGGCAGGAATCCACGTGATGGACGGATCAACTCTTGATGCCTAATACCAGGTGACACACAATAGTCCAGTCATTGGCCCAACAGGTGCTGAGACTTCCATCTCTTTAGTTGCTACAAGCTCCTGGATGTATCACAAAAGTATCCAAGGTCAGCCATTTGGTTTGCATAACCCCAGGAGCCCCAACTGCAGGTCACAGCTGTCCTTAGTTTCAAGGCAGGTGGGCTAGCAGCCACCAGCAGGTGTCTACCATAATTGCTGTGGCCCAGAAGTTGATACCTTGATCATTCAGCTGTTGCACATTATATGAAGCATATGTCATGTGTTGTTTAATGGATGGTGCTTGTGCTACGAGTTTATAGATGAGCTGTGATCTCGGTAACTTATTTATATAGGAAATAGCTTTTCATGCAAGGCATGTAACAACATGGGAACGACACTCCTTGACCCCAGCAAATCTCCCTGGAATGGATATTTCCTTGTTTTAAGAGTTGTTTTTTTTTTTTAATTCATGGCTTGTTAAAGGCATTTTAAAAGACAATCATCAGGATTGCACATAACTTCAGTTTTAAATCAAGATCATAAAAATAAAATTGAGATGCCACATTGTTTAATAGATGCATTGAAAGCAAACATGGGGATAACATAAACTAACTTTGGGAGAAAGAACTCTCTCACAGCACTAAGGAAAAGGGGGAGAAAGGGGGAAACTGAGACAGGGACTCAGTGATGCAATACATTCAGATTTCACACAGAAAAGCGCCAGCGAGATGGCTTAGCAGGTAACGGTTTTTGTCTGACAACCTGAGTCCAAGCCCCAGTGCTCATAAAAAGTCAGATGTGGTGGAGTATGCCTGTAGTTACAGCTTTCCTGTGATGAGAGGGGAGGCAGAGACAGGAAACCATCCAAAAGCTGGTGGATGAGCTAAGTCTGGAGTACACAGCACAGCGGGAGAGACAGCAAAAAGAGCCTGCTTCATTCAACAACATGGGAGGAAAGAACAGATGCCCAAAGGTTGTCTTCTGACCTACACACACACACACACACACACACACACACACACACACACACACACA
>NW_021604712.1:7955625-7977070 GCF_004785775.1 Grammomys surdaster | reverse complement strand
ACACACACACACACACACACACACACACACACACACACACACACACACACATTAACTAACTAACTAATTAATTAATTAAATTACACAAAAGAAACTAAAAGAAATATAACAAATGTCTATTATACCAGTGTAGGAGAAGCTCCACAAATATGTACTTAGGTTTTTCTGTATTTTTTTGTACCTTTGCAATTTTTAAAAATAGTATTGGAGATAAAACCCACAGCTTTACACGTGCTAAGTAAGCTGAGTTAAAGACCCGGCCCCCTTTTTCCTTTTTCTTTTTTTCTTTTGAGACAGGGTGCCCCTAAGTCACTCAGATTGCCCTTGGACTTGATCCTTCTGCCCCAGCTAGGATTATAGTCTATGCCTTCAGGCTCATCCCTCTGAAACTTTTTAACCAAACAAAGGTTTTTTATTTGAATGTGAGAGGGTAGAAAGAAAGCATGCTTGATATAATTTAGGTCTCAAAGGTCCATGCATCTCAAAAGATTCTTTTGACTGGAAGATGGTAAAATAATGAATGGATATGAAGTCTGGGCACGTAAGACCTAATGGAATTAGGCAGCACCCACATATTTGCTTAGTTCTAAACACCATGCTCACAAATCTGCTTAGGTACTGGGACAAGCCTGTACTTGGGGACACACTCACCCAACAACAAAATGGTTTCCCACTTGAGTTCTCACAGTTTCCCAATGCATAAGTCTTATCATAAGTGAGCCAGCAAGTCTCAGTGTCTATGTAGTACTGTGTGTGAGAAGGGTCCACCACAAAGAAGCCTTAACGCTAGAAGGATCGAGACATCAGACATCACAGGGAGATAGCCCCTCAGTCACCCCATGTCTCCTTCATTGTCATTGTTCTCCTAGTTGCTGACACTGAAGGCTGCCTTAGCTTGTCTGTGAAATGTATATAAACAGGATCATTTGAGGTATTTTATTCTACTCAAGATAGTTATGAAGTTACTGTGTATGATCATTAATAGGCAGTGTCTTTTCATAACTGAAGAGTTTTCTGTTACATGAATAGTTTACAATTTATTACTCCATGGTATTATTGATCAACACTTGGGAGGTTTCTAAGGCTTTAGGCTGCTGTGTCTATTTCTCCTGGTGCAGACAGATATCTACCACTTTCAGGACAATGCATTCTTACAGATATCTTCATTTAGTTTTCGTAGATACTGCTGAAACTGTTTTCCAAGATGGTTGTATTCACATACATTCTCTCCAGCAATGAGTGGTCATATTCTCCCTGTAGCATCGGTTGGTCCTTACATGCTTTCGTTTCGATGGTTTGTTATGTCTTCCTTTGGTTTGTGTTACTATGACAAAACACGGTGATGAAAATGGACTTAGGAAGGAAATGGTTTATGAATCTGATCAATCTTTCATGAAGGGAAGTCAGGGCAGGAACCTGGAGGCAGGTATTGAAGCAGACCACAGAGGGGTGCTGCTTACTGGCTTGCTCAGCTTGCTTTCCTATAGACCCAGGACCATCAGCTCAGGGGTAGCCCCACCACAGTGGGCTGGACCCTCCCACATTAATCACTAATTAAGAAAACGCTCCACAGGTTCGCTTATAGACCAACCTTAGGGAGACATTTTTTTTTTTTTATTGTCGTTTCCTCTTCTCAGATAATACTAGCTTGTGTCAAGTTTGAAGGAACAAAAACAAGCAGGACAATTGGATTTTTTGATGCTTTGATTCAGGGTCTCACTTTATACCTCAAGGTGTCCTGGAACTCAGTAGTTAGCCCAGGCTAAACTCCAACCAACAATAATCCTCCTCACTCGGCTTCGTAGATATTGGGATTACAGACATGAGCCACCACACTGGTTTGTACAGTTTAAAAATAACTGTGTTTGAATTACATTTTATTTATTTATTTATTTATTTATTTATTTATTTATTTACTTTGGGGTTGGAGCTGTACATATCAGAGCATGAGTATAGATACTTGCAGTAGTTGATACTGTCTGTGCTGATTTCAATGAAAATAGCTCCCATAGGCTCTTATGTTTGAATACTTAATCACCAGGGAGTGAAGGTGTTGGAGAAGGATTAGGAGGCGTGGACTTTTTGGAGTGGGTGTGGCCTTGTTAGAGGAAGACTATTGTGGAGGAGGAGTGTTGCCAGACAGAGTCTCTCTCTTTGCCAGCTGTCTGTAGATCAGGATGTAAAGCCCTCAGCTACTGATCCAGCACTGTGGGGTCAGCTTCCTACTACAACGCTTATAGACCAACCCTCTGGAACTGTAAGCAAGCCCTCAGTTAAATGTTTTCTTTTATAGGAGTCGTTTTGGTTATGGTGTCCCTTCACAGCATTGGAACAGTGGCTAAGACACTGTCCTTCCTTGTGGAACCTGGGAACCAAACTCCAAGTTTGGAGGCAAGAGCTTTGTCCTGTTGAGTCAGCTTAAGTACATTTTTAAAAAAAATAACATCTAATCTTCACACTTATGATGATGTTTAATATTTCTCTTAGAAAAAATATTTTTGGTGGAACAATAATTTTTCCCCATAATTATTAAATTCCATAAAATGTGGAAATTATTACAATAAAGTTACATACATTCAACACTTTAATGGAACTTCTAAGTTATGCATGCCAGTGGCTGGACCCTGAATATTAACAAACTAACAGTTCTACTTCCCCAAAAGACATCTTACTGAGTTAATTTTGTATTTTCCTAGTTAATAAGGAAACAAGCCAGATCTGATGGCTCAGGCCGATAATCCCACTTACTTGGGAGGCTTAGGCGGGGACATGTTGAGTTCAGTGCCTTCCTACTCTCTAGAGAGAGCTCACAAACAGCCTGGGCAACTTAGAAGACTTTCTCAAAGTAAACAATTTAAAAAGCCTGAGGTTATAACTCAGTGATAAAGCACTAATCTAGAATCCACAAGGCCCTAGATCCATCCCTAGTACCTAAATAAAATAATCAATCATTCAATAAGCAGTTACTTAGTTATTGTCCCTTTGTATTCATTTTGTGATTGATATATTCACTTTCTTGGATGAAAGAATTTTAGTTCCCAAGATTACACATCTGGACAGGTAAAAAGGTAGGATTTAAATCCAGACTACCTAATCATGAGCGTATATTTACTTTATGATATGTTGTAATATACTCTATACAGCATGTCATACAATATATAGACCATGCATACTAGACAGTGTTATACCATGTGTCACAATATAGATAAAGCTATGTACGTCATTCTATATTATATACCACACAGTACATCTACATTAGAGTGTATGTCACAGTACACGCTACACAGTACTATGTATCACACTGTACAGGATACAATATTGGGCATCTATTCATTACGCATATTGTTGATCATACTGTCCTGAACACCATGAAAATACACTATACTACTTCCTCATTCGTGATACCCTAGGACACAAGACACTGCTACATGATACCATCCACACTAGGCAACCTCTTTACTGTCTAAAATGAATCTGCATTTCCTGAAAATATACATTCTGTAGGCTCTCACTTTTACTAGTCGGTGGAGTCATTAGTTTGCTAGTCATACCCGTTCGTTTGTCTTAATTTCTCCACGGTAATGAGAAACAACTTTTACATGGGAAAGAGCTGGTTGTTGTTCTTCACATTTTGAGCTTCCCCACAGGGACAAACATTTAAAGATGTTAAATAACTTAAGTTCGAAGGCTGGGGCACACTTCCTGCTCAGCAAGCCTGGGAACTCCTCTCTGTTTTTCCAGGGTCAGGAGGCAGAGAGGCCAGGACCCTTTCTGCTCGTCTGAAGATGAACCCTGAGGGATGGAAAATGGGCGGGTCATGAGACAGTGGGATGCTGAGGCAACAGTCCAGGCTTCCATTCCTGACTCCAGCTCGTGGGCCAGGAGCCATGGGCCATTACTTTCCCCTTGGGATTTTTGCTTTTTCATTTTTAGAAAGTGTGTGTTGGACTAGCTGGTTTTATATAGTCTCCTCTTGGGTAAAAATGACATAATTTTGTATATTTTATAATGCAGACTGTGGGAGTTATGCTGTTTTCATTGGAGGGGAAAATCCCAGAACTTACCACAATATTATATCCACTACAATGCAATGGCATCAGAAAAGAAACTGTAATGGATTTCAAAAATCAGAATTTTGTTCTGCCTGTTTTTCTGCATTTTTTCAATTTCTGTACAATGAATATGTATTACATTGTAATCTTTAAAAAATGTATTTTGTTTTTCTTAATATATTGGAACTATGGAAGACCCAAATATAGAATAAAACAACCCAAATTTTAGTATAACCAGATGGAAGGCATAATGTCCCACATACTATGGAACATTTTAAGATGTCAGGGGGTCAGGATCTCATCTGACAGATGAACTCATTAGCAACCTGGACCTCTCAGCAGCATCCGGGGACAGTGTTTCCACAATGACTCATAAGGATGGTGCCAGCCAGGCCCACATCGCAGTCTTTTCCATTTCCAGCCCCATAGTTGTGACGACCTGACACTGTGGTTCTCATGGAATTCTGAAACAAGCCTGGCCTCATCATAATGACAGCTTACTCAGGGCAGCAATGGGATGGAAGGTATGACTAATGGCATTTGGGGAGAGTATGGGGACAAAACCAAAAATTACAGTGACTTTCTGGTTGGGGCACACTGGATAGGAAAGGAACTGTGCGTCCACAAACTCGAGAGGTTATGCCTGGCTGAGAAACCAGAGGCAGAAATAAATAGCAGACTTGGGCTGTTTCTCAGTTTCCAGAGGTGTCTTGAGATCCAGAATAGGATTTGACTAAGGAGACACTTGATAGGTGGACCCCTCAACATCAAACGCAAACTGTTTTGGCCTCAGGACCCCAGAGAGACCCATTTTGGCATGAAGGATTCTCAGTTATCCTTCAAATACTGTTTTCTGGCCTCTGCACCAAAACTCTTCCCACCTCATAATATCAGGCATACTAGTTACATCTGCATCATTGCGACCAAAATACCTGACGGAAACAAGGAAGAGAAGATTTATTTGGGACTATGACTTCAGAGATTCAGTCTGTTGTCATGGAGCTGAAGTCTTGGTGCTGGAAGCGTGCAGCAGAGAACTGCTCACTTCAGTATAGACCAGGAAGCAAAACAAGGGCTGGGTATACCCTTCAGAGGCTTGCCCTTGGTGTCCCACCCCACTTCCTCCAACTAGTGACTATCAATGAGAAGTTTCTCAGCCGCCCAACATAGCACTACTGGGGTCAGGGGACATGCAAGTGTTCAAAACAGGAGCCTGGAGGTGGAGCACATTTCAGATTTAAGCCATATCAGACTGAAATCAAATCCTTGCCAGTTTACAAGCTTAGCCAACTGTTTAAAATGTACAATTTCTAGGTAATCCAGTTTCCATCAGAGTTCATATCCTGGATCCACATATTGTTAAGGGACCCACAGACAGTCTTTGAACTTAGGCGAGTTACTAATGTCTTACTAAAATTTAGCCTTTCCTTTCAAACAGTGTGAAGGCAACAAATTACATATATAGTACAGTACCTCAACCCTGTCATAAATAGAAAGCATGGTCATATTCAAATCCTAGTACCATTGTTGCATATATCTCAGAGTGATGTTTATCCACATTGCTACTTGAAAAGTCATGGGATTTATTAGACTTAATAGCTCGGTCTTGTTACTTACTGCAGTCACTAAGAAGTATGTTGATCAAAGTAGTAAAATTAAACGCAGCCAAATTCTTATAGATGTATCTGCTATTTTTGACTTCTCTTTATTTTAATTTGTGCATCCCAAAACATCCTAAGGACAATTCCTGAGATGACCAGGAGTCTACAGTGTTACACATTTAAGAATGGCATTAAATTGGACATGTTGGCACATGCCATATAAGTGAGGCAAATCTGGGATACATAGTCATTCAAATCCAGCCTAAGCTATAAAATATGACCCTGCCTCAAAGAACAAAACCCAAAGTTTTAAGTCCTGTAACTGAATCTTAGAACAACTGTCAAGAATGTTACGAGGAACAAGGCCCAGAAGTTCCCAGTGTCCAAACTGAAATCTACACGTGTTGGTTTCCTAAGAACAACTATTCATCTCTCAAAGGAGCAGGAAATATGGCCCACAGTGATAAAAACACAATAAAAATAGGCCCCTCAATGACACAGTGGAGATAATTAGCACCCACATACATACCATATCTGAGATTCAAAACAAAACAAAAAACCCACACTGTATAGGATGAATACTCCTGAGGATGGAATGGATCAGGTGCTGCCTCAGGAAAGTTCAGTGACTTCAAAGACATAACAATAGAACTCAGATACTGGGGTGGGGCAGAGTCAGAGCTGTAGAACAAGCTCATGTGGCCTACAGATGCATTTGCACGCGAATGCATGGCATGTGTGCAGGTGACTTCAGAGGCCAGAATAGGACATGTGATCCCCTGGAGCTAGAGTTACAGGCAGATGTGAGGTGCCCACCATGAGAACTGGGACCTGAACCCTGGTCTTCTGCAAGAGCAATGAGTGATCTGAACACTCAGCTGTTGTCACAGTGCAGCGGGCACTTTAACAATTTAAATCCTTCCCAACTTAGGAAAGCACCAGACCTTTCCATTTGTTTGCACTTTCTTCAGTTTCTCTCATCGATTTCGTAATTT
Organism: Grammomys surdaster; assembly: GCF_004785775.1. NCBI lineage: Eukaryota > Metazoa > Chordata > Mammalia > Rodentia > Muridae > Grammomys > Grammomys surdaster. The sequence continues at coordinate 7,970,422 of NW_021604712.1, read as the reverse complement.
TTGATACGTAACATAGTTTGGGAAGCGTTGGCTTTAATTCTTCTCTGAATGTTTGCTAGAAGTCCTAACTGAACCTACCAGATCCTGAGCTGTTTGGGTTTTGTTTTTGTTTTGTTGTTGTTGTTTTTAAGTTCTTGATTATTGATTGAGTGTACCAACTAACACTGAACTGCTCAGATTTTCTATTTCTGCCTTGCTTGGTATTGGTAGATTATGTGTTCTAGGGATTTATCCATATTTTTTCTGGATTATCCAATTTATATAATTGTTCATAATGAAGAATTATCATTTTTATTCTTTCACACACACACACACACACACACACACACACACACACACACACACACATATATATATGCATATGCAAGACCTTATTCATATTAGCAAATGCTTTAGTACAAAGCTATATACCAACTTCAAAACCTAAGCCTTTACCCAGAAAAAAAAAACTGTCTGAAATAAAGGCATTTTAAAACATGCAGATACTGAATGATTCCTCACTAGCAGACCTGCCCTACAGAGCAGTATCAAAAGATGAATTAAAACAGGAATAGAAAGAATAGATGAGAAGAAGAAAACAAATGACTACATGGTAAATTTAAACTTAAACATATTAAAATTCACATTGAATATTAAGTGTCCAAAATATAAAATGGTGATGGTCACAGCAAATATAATTACAAGACCTGGCTACAGGTTCCCTACTAGAAACACTAGCATGCTAAATATAAGAAGCAGACAGAATAAAAGCACAAGTAGGAAGAGAGGCACAATGCTGACACTAATTAAAGGAGAACTAGGTGGTTATATTAATTTCAGAGTAGGCCTCAGAAATCAGACTATACTGTGAAAAAGGAGCGTTGTTTTGTAAGGATACAGTACTCAGCTCCCCAGGAAGACACAGGAATGTGAACCATCTGATAGCAGAGCTTTCAAGAACCATTAAACAGAATCTGGCTAGAAATGAAAAGACACAATGAAAAACTATACTCAGAGATTCAAAACTCCTTTCTCAGTAATTGATGAGTGCATGGAAAATCCAGTAAGGTTATCAAACACTACACCTATATATAAATGCTGACTGTCCCCCAAAAGCCAAGGTTTGAGGCTTGGTCCCCAGGATGGTATTATCAAGGGTGCTCTGAACCTCAAAAAGGAGGAGCCATATGAGACAACCTTAGATCCTTGGAGAAATAGCCCAGAGGAAGATTATGGGACCCTGGCCAATTCATTTTTCTCTTTGCTTCTTGGTGTCATGATGGGCAGTTGTTCCAGCAAACAGTCCCTGAAGGTGCTATGAGCATGCTTACCAAGCTCCAAGGCAACAAGTCCACCCAGTCTTGGACCAGGGCCCCTAAAACTGAGGACCAAAACCAAACAAAACCCAAAACCACCTTTGTCTCCCTATATGCTAGTTATCTCTGATTGTAGTGATGGACAGCTGACTAACAAAACTCCCAAACATTGAGTTGATTAATGTTTATAGAAGCCAACTCTATCTGACAACAACAAAATACACATTCTTTTCAAACATGACTATTTACCAAAGCAGACATTATTCTAGCCATAACAAGTCTCGGTAAGTTTAAAAGAATCTGAGTCATAAGAAGTAGAGTTGAGATCTTTTTTGTAACTAAGTTAGAAATCAACAACTAGAAGATGCATAGATGTTGCTCCTTGTATCTGGAAACTAAGCAACACATTTCTTTAGAATCCATAGGCTGAAGAACCAACTTTCTCAAAATTTTTATTTAACATAATCTTCCCCATTTATAATACATTCTGATCATAGCGTCTCCTCCCTCATGTACCTCCATAATCTTCCCACCTCCTCAGCTGTCCATCCCCATACCTTCTTTCTCTCTCTTTAAAAAACAAACAGGCGGGCTGGAGAGATGGCTCAGTGGTTAAGAGCACTGACTGCTCTTCCAGAGGTCCTGAGTTCAAATCCCAGCAACCACATGGTGGCTCACAACCATCCGTAATGAGATTGGATGCCCTCTTCTGGTGTGTCTGAAGACAGCTACAGTGTACTCATCAATACAATAAATAAATAAATAAATAAATATTTAAAAAACAAACAGGCAAATAAAACAGCAATTAAAACCAGAATAAAACAAAGCAATCAGATAGAAAGTGAGAAAAAAGAAAAGGTATGAGAAACACATATACACTCAGTGATACACACACACACACTCCAAAACAACCTCACATAGTTGGAAATCAGAGTATACAAGCTAAAGACCTGTAAGGTTAAAGAAAACAAACCATGTTTGCATTGTGTTGGTTGTCTACTGCTGGACATGGGGCCTGCCCTTCAGTGTGATCCGTATAATCAATAAGACTGTTGGAGAAAACTGACTTTTCCTTTGCCAGAGATTGTCAATTGGAGATAGCTTCTGGGTCAGGGGTGGGAATTTGTGTCTAGTTCCCCCTCAGCACTGGCACCCCATCTGTTTTTGGACCTGTGAAGGGTCTATGCATGCTGTCACAGTCTCTGTGAGGTCATGTGAGTATCAGCCCTATTGTGTCTGTAAAACACTGTTTCTTTGGTGTCTTCCATTGGCTCTTACAATCTTTCTTGAGGGGAAGAGTTTGATGAAGCCTTTCCATTTTAGACTGAGTGTTCCAAGGTCTCTCACTCTCTACACTTTGTCCAGTCCTGGATCTCTGTATTAATTCCTACACATTGCAGGAGGAAGTGTCTCTGGTGATGGTCTAGCAAGACACTGATCTAAAAGTGCGTCAGAATGTCATTAGGAGTCATTTTATTGCTATGTTCCTTTAGTGGAACAGTAGTATTTGGTTTTCCCCTAGGTCCATGTCCTATCTAGTCTCATATTCTTGACCACCATGTGAGCAGTGTCAGGCATGGGTTCCATCTCATGAAGTAGGCCGTAAGTCCAATCAGAGAGTAATTGGTTACTGACATAACTTCTGGGCCACTAATGCACCAGAGTATCATGCACTCAGATCACCATGGTAGATCAAAAGGTTTGCAACTCATAGCATGCAGAATACCTTTCAACACCATAAACACTAGTCAGTTGGGGTAAAGGCTTTAGTTAGGCATCAGCTTGACTTTTTCATGTCAATGAGATATATAGGTGTTGCCTTCAACAGTAGGCTCTTGCTATCAATTTGTGGGCATCAACCAATAGCTTTGGAAATAGCTTAAGTTATTTGAAGGCTTCCATGGGGCTCCTTTGGCCAACAGCTTTATTAGATGTAACCTATTCTTGGCACTGGAGGTTTCACTTAGTAGTAAGAGAAGTCTAGTTGGGGCTGTGTCTCCCCCACTGTTTGGTAATACCATTTAGATTTCTTTTTATATTATGTATATATTTTAAGAAGCTTCTGATGTAGTTAGTTTTCATATGACACAAAAGTCCAAGGGCTCAGATGGCTTCAGTGGTGCGGCCTAGTAACCACTGAAGGAAATCATACATCATCAGATTGTACAGACCTTTGCAGAAAAATGAAGAGGAAATACATCCTGACTTCTGAAGTCAGCATTACCCTCATTCCAATACAGATCATTAGCCAGAAAGAATGTGGAAATTCAAATCCCTCATGAACACATTTATAAAATGTTTAATGAGACTTTAGCCAATCAGAACAATTCCTTCAAGACTGAGTCGTTTCCATATTCTTTATTAATAAGAGCAATGTTGTCACCTCATGTTGTTTATTGACCATTCTCAATAAGGCCAGCCCATAACATGGACTACTTTATATACTGAATACTTTTGAAGGCAGAGCTTGTTCATCTTGTTTCTAGATAAGGAAAATGAAAACAAGAGACGGTCAAGTCCTTGATGTCACAATCCCACAGAGTGGATTTGACTCCAATCTTTTTTTAATATTCCTCTCCTTGCCAAGGAACACAAGGCTTTTCCTGAAGTACCACATTCTACCTGAAATGTGAAAAGCTGTCTCCTTTGTACTCCTTATTGGACATTAGACATTAGCCTCTGATAAAACCTCCTTCTCTAATGTTGTCAAACTGGTCCCTCCAACATACCTTGTACCAGAACCCAGTAGACCCTTAGCCACAGGATTTTCCAACATATCTTGAACAAGAATCCAGTAGACCCTTAGCCACAGGGATCTCAAGAGTCTCAGGAGATGATGGGAATACCTATACTGAGCTAAATAGCATTGCCCCTCAGTATCTGTAGGAGAATAGTTCCACATCCTTTGTGTGAACTAGAAACCACAGTAGTTGCTGCTCAAATTCCACATGTGTAGAATTTGCATATCATCTCTGCACATCCTCCCGTAAGCTCCAAATCATCTCTAATTCTTCTGACATTGAATACATGGCAAATGCAATGCACACTGCTGTTACAGAGTATTCTTAGGCAGGAATGACAAGAAGAAGCTGTGCACATGTTCAGTACAGACATGGTTTAAAAAAATTTTTTTTGAATCATGGTTGGTTGGTTCTGTTGATGCAGAACTTATACATAGAAAGCCTGACTGTTTATGCTTTGTTTTCCTAGCATATCTAAAAATCAAGTTATAAATTAACACAGTAAGGGATTCAGAATGATTAATAAAAGGAAGACAGTTGTAACAATACACAAGTTCAGCAAATGTGAAAATAGTCCACAGTGCACATGTGGAAGTCAGAGGAAAACTTACAGGAGTCTGTCCTCTCCTTTCACCAGCTAGGTCCTGAGAATTGAGTTCAGGTCATCAAGCTTATCAGCAAATGCCTTTGCCCACCCATCCATCTCACTGTGCCTCTCTGGAAGTACCTTATTGTGCTGTACTTCTCTCTTTTGTTGACCACTGGTAATCAAGACTGTTGAAAGCAAACTCCCAGGTCAGGAAGAGCTGCTGTAGAAGGCCATAGAGGCATTACCAGCATCATTTTTGCTCACCAGAGTTTCCCCTTACACCATTCACTGCCTTGCAAGCCAACCCAGTGCATCCCACCCTTACTGCAGACTAAGAGAAGGCTTGAGTTTTATTTCTGACAAATGTTCTTACTGTCAACCAGAGGAGCTCACACTTTCACCTGCTTAACCAGCCTGTATGGAACAGACTAGAACAACATAAAGACAAACAAAGAGTGAATAGCAAAGCCTTCAGAAAAGCCAAGAAAACCAAATCTTGATGCTAGCATTAAGACCTAAAGAGGAGTGTGCCTATAAGTCTCATCTGAAATCAGAAACAAGAGGGAGACAAAGCTTCTATGATCAGTGGATTTATAAACACTGTTTTACTTAAGAGGTATCTTCTTAGGGCAAAGCCCCAAAGAGGGAAAAAATGCTTTTCAGATAAAAATCCAGTGTTTTTATTTTATTTGATTTATACCAGCTTGCTTTTCCAGATACCTTCTATCCAATTTGATTGAACAAGGAAAGCTTCATCTTCATGCAAAAAGTATGAGGAGGAGGAAGAGGAGGAGAAAGAGAAGAAGGAGGAGGGGGAGGAAGAGAAAGAAGAGAAGGAGGAGGGGGAGGAAGAGGAGAAAAAGGAGAAGAAAGGAAGGAAAGAAAGAAGGAAGGAAGGAAGTGGTTTTAACCTTAAATGGTTCAATTTGCAGTCACTGACTTCATGGTGGTGTGAAAGGGACATGTGTACAGTAATAGAAACCATCATTTGAAGTTGAATGTTTCCTTTTTCTGGGACAGAGATCTGGGCATGGACACTCTGACAATGGCAGGCAAGAGCAGAGGGCAGCAGCTCTCAGGCAGTTGCAATGTTCACAGCAGGACCTATAGTGTACTATGTTGTCCCCATGCTTCTAGACAGATATTTAATCCATTACACAAGCCCGTCAATATTTTATAATAAAACAGGCTTTGTGTTAGATGAGTTTGCCTATGTTTAGGCTAGTGTGAGTGTTCAGGGTATGCTTCGCAAGCTAAGCTCAGCTATGACACTCAGCACACTAGATTTAGTGAATGCATTTCTAATAAGAATATTTTCATCTTGCATTGCATCCCTCAGGACTTAACCCTGCTCTACATCATGAAGTGTCTGTACAATATATGGATCTGGCCACAGGCTTCCATAACTTAAATCATCACAGTATTATAGTGAAGAACACAAAATACCTGAAATCAGTGGCTGGAGAAATGGCCCAGTGGTTGAGTACTGACTGCTTTTTCACTCTCTGGTTTGATTCCCAGCACCCGCTCATAACCATTTGTAATTCCAGTCCCTAGGACCTGATGCCCATCTCTGATCTTTTTGGATCCCAGGCACCATACCAGATATGGTGAATAGACATATAAACAAAACATCCGTACATATAAACTTAAATAAAAGGGCGTTTTAAATGCATGAAATCATTTATTTCTAATTTGCAAAATATCAGTCCTTTGGTTGATTACAGAATGGCAAAATAATTTTCACTTGGGTGACAATCTGAGGAACCCAAAACTCCATGGCTCTAAAATACACTGGATTTTCTGCTTTTTGTTTTCTATGCTATGCCAGAAAGGAGGAATTGTCTTTTGTTCCTATCGGACACCTTGAAAGTATTGCCACATACTCTAATATAGCAACAGATATGTTAGAGGTAAAGAAGTAGAATGGCCCAATTTTCCATTCATGAAATTTTTATTAGTATTATAGTAATTACACAAAACATGTAGTTCTGTGTCTGACATGATGGTGTGCAGGTACTATATCTTTGCACATAGACTATAGAAAATCAGACCAAATATATGAAATGGCAGTTTTAAGATATCACCAATAGGCAATGCAGACATGTGATTCTCAAGATAAACAAATGAAATCAGCACTAAAGATTGCCCCAGTTTGCAGCTTAGAGGCCGGTTTCAGGCTGCAGGGCGAGGAGAGCGGGTCCCTAGAGAGTCAAGTGGTGTCACTGAGTTAGAGTAAGAATTTCCAAAGCTAGAGAGAGGAACTGGATAGATAAAAGGCCTTGGATATGGGGGGGGGAGGGTGCTCTTGAATATTTGGTTAAGATTTCCTCTGTACATGTATGAAAAGAAACTGCTCAAGTCCAGAAGTAAAGTCATTCCATTAGAGACTGAGTGTGTCTTTGAAAAATTCATGTTGAATGCCTACCCAACTGCAGTGTATCTGCACTTGGAATAAGAAAGTAATTAAGGTCAAATGAGATGATAATGATCCAGCTCTCACCCTCTAGAATTGCTGTCATTACAAGGAATAGGAGAGCCCTTCTAAGACACTTTGTCCATATAATATGGAAAGGCCATGTGAGGACGTAGCACAAGGACAGCCCAAAGCCAGAAAGAGAGCCCTTGCACTGAGACTTTGGTTTCCAGAACTCTGAGAAACACATTTCTACTATTTAAGTCACCCAGTCAGTGGCATTATGTCATGCCAGCAATAAACAGACTAACATAGCAGTACATAAGACAAGTTGGGGAGATAGCACAGTATCGGGGCTGGTTCATGATCTCACCACCCACCATGTAAGGCACAGAGCACTGGGTAGTGATGGGGCTAACTTATCTTGAGCCTCTGTCATCTTTCCTCTGAGACCTAAGACTGAGCTTGAAAGGGTCAGCTGTCCCAGTTCTCAGCATTCAGAAAGTATTAGTTATGAACAGAATTAGGAAAATGTGTTCCATAATCAGAACAAAAACCTTAGATGCTAAGAAGCCATATTGTTGAGATTTCATGAAATCCTAATGCTATGACTATTTGAACAAGCAAGCACCAGTTGCTGTCCCAATGTGGTTGGGGAGAATCTCGAGACCCCACCTCTAGATGAAGAGCTACAGGCGACTAGTGACTGCTAAGAAAGGGAACAATTAATCTTCCCCAGGGATAAACCCCCTAAATGTTTATCCAATCCCAAGTGGTCAGCCCTAAAATCATATACACATGAGCAACACTAAGTGGACTCAGCAGGTAACAATTATTATAAAATAATAAAGAACATAGGCCTTGACTTTGAGAGAGAGAGAGTAGTTGGGGGGGGGGATGGATAAGAGGGTGAGGGGAGTGAAGAGGAAAGGGAAGAAAAGTGATGTAAGAATATATTCTAATTAAACAAAAAAATCGTATATTTTGTTAAAGAAAAGTAAATTATTTTAAGTGACAATAAAGTTTCCACTGGTCATGTGTTGTAGACGCCCAATTAGATAGTGGAACACAGGCTGAAAAAAAGAAATGGAAGATTTAAAATGACCCAAATGGAACTGCCAGAGATTAAATATGTATATCTGAAGTAACAGAGAAAATATGTGAATGGAATTAAGAAATGAGAGACATAGAAATAGAATATGTACAGAACGAGGCTCTGGGTGGGTACTGATGAATAACAAGGAGTCTGTGATACCCATCAAGAAGGATAATGCATGTGTGGTGGGGATCCCAGAGAGGAGGGGTAGAAAGGAAATAGAAAAAAAGAACGATCAAGACTTGACTATAAATTCATGAGAAAACACAGCAAAATCCAGGCAGAAGATGACACATGTAAGAAAGGTTTAACTGGACCTATGTTTCCAGAGGGTTAGAGTTCATGATGGCTACTTTAAAGTAATGCTGACAGGAATAACTGAGAGCTCACATCTCAAAACCTCAATCTGGAGACAGAAAGCACGCTCACTGGGAATGGCCCAAGTCTTTAGAAACCTCAAAGCCCATGCCCAGTGGTACACCTCCTCCAACAAGGACACACCTCCCAATCCTTCCCCCAAACTCCACCAATTAGGAATCAAGTATTCCAACATATGAGGCTTATGAGGGCTGTTCTCTTTCAAACCACCACAAAGATTATATTCTAACTGCTGAAAACCAGTGATCAGGATTAAAAAAAAAAAACAAAAAAAAAAACAAGAAAAGGTCAAGATGCAGGGGGTGGAGGCACAAGGAGGAACATGAATCAGGGATAAGAATGACGATCAAATTTTGATCACAAACCAGGCAAAGCATTAGAAAATGAGACAAGTCCTGAACATAAGTCCCGTCTATACAGAATGCTACGCCTGGCAAAATGAGTTTTCAGTAAAGATAGAAAAAAAGAAAGAAAGAAACACCAAAAAGAGGCAAGAGTCTAGATTCTTGGTAGGTAGGCAACAAAAGAAAGAGCAACGTTCAAGTGAGCATTTGGCAAATAGGGAATACTTGAGATGTTTTTGCCCTGCAAAGTGGCCATGGGTCTGAGTCTGTTTCTTTCCATGTGGCTGCTTGTGGGGACAGTGCAGGGTTCTACCAGGAGACCTGTCAGAAGTCAGCATTAAGACTACAGAACTTGCCTTAAACACTCAGCCTGCTGGAGTTGCCAAAGAACGTGTACAACTTCAACACTATTCTTGCTGGGAATTTGCTGTATCTGACTATTCCGAGGACATTGGCCACTACAGTTCTGATGGGCACAGTGGGAATGTTGTAGCTGCCATGTTTCTTTGAAGGCAGCAGGGACAGGCTGTGGGCACAGATGAAGGTGGAGCTCGGCATGCCTGATTAACCTTGCTTTCCTCGCTAGTCCTTGCTATGTGCCTCCTTCTGTTTACCTGTCAGATGTCTTCACATAGTGTTCTCACTACGTAACAGATGAGGAAACTCAACAAATAAGTAACTCCCAGGAGAAGCAAGTGCAGAAGAGTGGGCACACACACTACCTGGCATGTTAGGAAGACGGGAAGATGAAACATACACATGTGTCTGCTTGATGGAAGAACACACAAGTTAAAGAAAATGAAGAGATGCAAGGAAGTGTATTCAAGAGAAGCCCTCTCCTCCTTTTTAATAGCCCCGAGCTTTGATCTACATAAGTAGCTTCCATATTTAAAAGTATTTAAATTGAAGCAAAATGATGGAGGGAATTAAAGCAGAAAATGGATTTATAAACACTATAGTCAACTGATAATGTATATGGAGAAAATGATTATTTCAAGTAACTGAAGCTCATCAGAGGTGAGTTAGTAGTTTACATGAACATTAAAGTTGGAAAACAAGCAATGGAATTATGGTACAATATAAGCACAGTGGGAAATCCCTGACCAAAGATCTTTTGTCCTACCTGACTCTTTTTTTTAATGTATTTATCTATTCACTTTACAACCCAATATTAGCCCTTCCTCTCCTCCCAGTAACCCCTAATGCAAATCCTCCCCATTCCATCTTTCCTTTCTCTTTGAGTAGGGAAGCCCCTCTCTAGGTGTCACCCCCATCACCTTCTAACACCCCCCTCATATACACACATCAAGTCACTGCAGGACTAGGCGCATCCTCTCCCACTGAGGCCAGACAAGGAGGTCCATGTAGGGGCACTGGATCTACGTGCAGGCAGGCAACAGGTTCAGGGACAGCACCAGCTTCAGTTGGGGGATCTACATGAAGACAAAAGGTGCTCATCTGCTACTGACGTGCAGGGGCCTAGATCCAGCCTGCACTCGCTTTTTGGTTGATGATTGAATCTCTGGAAGCCCCCAAGGGTCTAGCTTAGTTGACTTTGTTGGTTTTCCTGTGGAGTCCCTGTCCTCTTCAGGTCCTTCAATCCTCCCAATTCTTCTGTAAGACTCCTGAGCTACATCTACTGTTTGGGTGTGAGTCTCTGCATCTTTTTCCACTGGCTGTTGGGTGGTGCCTCTCAGAGAACAGTTATGCTAGGCTCCTGTTTGCAAGCATAACAGTGTATCACTAATAGTGTCAGGGATTGGTTCTTGCCTGTCAAGTTGGGCCAATCATTGGTTGGCCATTCCCTCAGTCTCTGTTCCATCTTTGTTCCTCCACTTCTTGTAGGCAGGACACATTTGGGGGTCAAAGGTTTTGTAGGTGAGTTGCTGTCCTTATCTTTCCACTAGGAGTCCTGCGTGGCTATAGGAAGTGGCCCTCCCTGACACCTTTTGGACTAAGATCTTCCTTTGCAACTCTTGTTTTTCTGCGTAAATCAAAAATGTATCAATAAATAGCAATATGGGCTGTCATTTTGATGACCATTTCCTAAGTAAAAAACTTGTAATAACATGGTTCCAAGGCAAATATTGAAAAAGGTATTTAACTAATCTAATGAGCTGATTGGCCCAGTGTGGAGGAGATCCTGGAAGCTCTTGCTGTGCTGACTCAGCATGAATTTGAGCTGCAGTCGTCATTAGTTAATTTCTTATACTCAAGATAGGGAATCTTCATAAGAACCAATAAAAGATGAAGGTTTAATTTTCAAAGTTGGGCATTTGGAGTAAAGGGGTTATAATTTCATGTTTTAAAAAAGCCCTTTGGGATATATTGGTGGATAAAAATAATATGTAGTTGTTGAAAAAAATCTTAGGTGGAAAATAAATGCTTCTAAACTAGATACTTGCTCAAGCTATTGTCTATATTTGGTGACTGAAAACAAAGCATGGTGAGTGCTAACTAATGTTCGTCCAGAAGTATTCACGTAAATGGCACAAAGCTTGCTTATACCTGAGTCAAAAGAATCAGAAGATTTTTAACCTGGACATTGCTTGTTGTTTTCAGACATGAATGCTTGCTTCTTTTTCGAGACAAAATTTCTCTGTGTAGCCTTGGCTGTCCTGGAACTCATTCTGTATACCAGGCTGTCCTCGAACTCAGAGATCCATGTGCCCCTGCTTCTTGAGTGCTAGGATTAAAGGTATGTGCCACTACTTCCCAGCTAGACTTGAACATTTTACTTTCTACATGTTTGAATAAAGCTATTTAGCATTGAAAAAAGAATTTTTTTTCTATTTTTAATATTTTAAAAGACATTTGACTAAGCCAATCAAAGTGGCACATGACTTTAATCCCAGCATTTGGGAAACAGAGGCAGGAGGATTGCTGTCTGAGGTCAACCTGGTCTGCACAGTGAGTTCCAGGACCACAAGAGCTACATAGTGAAAGACTACCTTGAAAAAAAAAACGGTAATTGACTATTTGGAGAAAAATAAAAATAACATATTGGGGATTTGATTTATATGTGAAAAATAAAATTATAGTTACAACACAAAGATAAAGAGAAGCGAATGGAAACTGCACTGTTAAAAGGTCATGTGTTGTGCCCATTCAGGAAGCATTCGTGAACCCCCCAAAGACTACCAAGGAGACGATTCCGCTGCAATTGCACTAGGGTCTTTATTCAAGATTGATCTTGGGCTCACCAACATCACCAGTGCAGTAGGACAGGACGGTGAAGCCCTGAGCTCAGTTTCAATCAAGCATTTATAGAGACAAGCAAATAAGCAAGGGGGTATTCAGCTTGGCACACATCTGATTGGGGGGCTATTATGGAATTTGCTCCCCTTTAGAATGATTGACTGGTGCTGGGAGACAAACCATAAACTTTCATGAATAAATATCTTTAGGTACAACTGTAAGTTCTGGTTTCCTCCTGATTGGTGGTTGTTAGGGAGTGACCTAGAAACTAGTGCTAGGTGCAGGCTTGTTAGGGAGTAACCTGGAGACTAGTGCTAGGTGCAGGCTTGTTGGTTAACTAAAGTTCAATCTTAGGTCAGGTTCTCTAAGATGGTACCTGAATCCAGGATGGAGTTGGTCTGGACTCTCACATGTACTATATAAATTATAAGATACTATTTTAAATAAAATGAAGATAATTCACTGGGCAGTGGTGGCACACACCTTTAATCCCAGCACTTGGAGGCAGTGGAAGGCGGATTTCTAAGTTCGAGACCAGCCCTGGTCTACAGAATGAGTTCCAGGACAGCCAGAGATACACAGAGAAACCCTGTCTCAAAAAACAAACAAACAAACAAACAAACAAAGAAGACAATTCAATATATAAATGTATATGCTATGAATATATAAAAGTACATTATTTCATATATCCTATATGTATATCCACATATATTGTTAAACCCAAGAATAGCCACTGGTAAAATAAAACCAAGAGATGCAATTGATAAGATGACCATGGGGATATAACAGGATTAGAAATATTAGTCTAGGGGATAGACACACGGCTCAGTGGTCAAGAACACCTACTGCTCTTCCAGAGGACCTAAGTTTGGTTCCCAGCACCCACATCAGGTAGCTTACAACCGTGTGTAATTCCAACTTCGAGGGACCTGAATCTTCTAGCCACCAAGGGCATCTGCAGTCATGTACACATGCCTACATGCAGACACACACACACACACTTGTACATAATTTAAAATAATAAAAAATAAAGTGGTCCAATCTAAAAGGGGAAATCCAAACTTAGAGTCTATAATGGTTAATCTTGCTTGCAGGCATATAAGATTGGATGAAGAAACTTCTGAGTATGTGACTATAGGACATTTCCAGAGAAGATTGGCTCATAGGTAAGTGATCCTTTAGCAAATTTATAATATGATGGTATTATTGGGAGGGATGAAAGTAGGAGGTGGGTCCAGATTGAAGAAAGAGATACTGGGAACATGTACCAGGGACTGTACCCCACCCCCTGCTTCCTGGCCATCATGATATGAACCACTCCATTCCATTCCGTCATGACTGGTGTTCCAACATGAGCCAAAATAAATGTTCCTTCCATCAGCATTTTCACAAGAATTTTGAAATAATTACATAAAAGAAACTTTAGTAAACCAATAATAAAATTGTAGCAGGATAGAGTAAATTGAATCATGTGTGGATGACATACATTCTCTGTAAAAAGGCAGAGTGCTGATTAGATTTTACCAAGGTGCCTATGAGAAAGCCACTTTATGGGATTGGAGAGATGGCTCAGCAGTTTAGAGCACTGGCTATTATTCTTCTAGAGAACCCTGTTTAGATTTCCAGGACTTACATGGTGGCTCACAATTGTCTTCTAACTCCAGGAGATCTGATTTTCTCCTTTGGCTTCCACAGGCAGCAGGCATGCAAATGGTCACAGATGTGCATGCAGGCAAAACATCTGTGGTGGCTTGAATGTGATGTCCCAATAAGTCTTGGGGACACTTTGAATACTTAATCAGCAGTTGGTAGCTGTTTAGGGAAGACTAGGAGGCCTGGCCTGGCTGGAGGAAGTATGTCACTGGGGGCAAGACTTTGAGACTGACAAATTATTTTTTAAGGGATATGGAAAACAAAAAACAAAGACCGTAGCCATTCAGAAAAGTGCTAATGCCAAAGACCTAGGATGACTTTCTTAGACATGTCTTTGTGTGGGGCTGGCTTTTGGGCTCCTGTTTGGATTTAGAGAATGACACTCCTTTCTCAAAACAAATAGTAAAGGCCCTCCAAGCCCAAAACAGCTTGTAAAATCAATGAAGCTTATGCTGAACTGCTTACCATCTACAGGTCTAGAATTTTGTATGTTAGACAGACAGTGTCTACCCACAATCAACTGCTGCCCTCTCCCCAGCAACAATAAAGACTTTGGACACTGCCTCCTTGACTTCTCTAACAAGATAGGTAGGTGCCTTGTTGGTGGCTAGAGAAACCATGAGTATCTGTACACTTTATTTTGCTTTGTATCTTTTCATTTATGAATTAGAGCCATAAATACAACTATGCCGAACCCTGTGTCTCTACGTGAACCATGGAACCCAGGAGTTGTCTTGGAGGCTACATCACAAAAACACTGGTCAAGAGAAAGGCTATGGTAGCTATTTTAATGGCAAAATAAGTTAGGAGTAGTAATAGCATTAGAAACACACGTTGATCAAAGTGTCAGTGTTGGTGACTTTTATGACATACTGGAGTCATCTGGGAAGAGGGACTATCAGTTGAGATAATGCCGCCATTACATTGGCATATAGGCAAGTCTGAGGGGCATTTTCTTGGTTAATAACTGATGCGGAAGGGCCCATCCCATTGTGGGTGGTTTCATTCCTGAGCAGGTAGTCCTGCATTATATATGTGTGTGTGTGTGTGTGTGTGTGTGTGTGTGTGTGTGTGTGTGTGTGTGTGT